>NC_056729.1:1265290276-1265410276 GCF_019279795.1 Protopterus annectens
GTGACAGGATCCTGTCTGTGTGTTCTCTCAGGGGGCGAACACCATCCCCTGAGGTGGTGCCACCTGAAGGTAGTGCAGGACCAGTAGATGATGAGATCCCAGGGTGGGTCCCAGATGTGATGTGGCCTGGTAACATGGCCAGAGGAGGTGGGAGAGGTGGTTCTGCTGGAAACTGTCTTCCCAAACATGCTATTGTGTCACTGTTATTGAATATATGTGGGTAGTAATAGTCCGCACATTCCAGGATTATGTCTAACAGCATGCATAGATATCTCCATTAACACAAAACACAAAACAACAGATGTACAGCAGTCACAAAGCAAAAAGAACACATGCATATATAGAACCATAGTGGCCCTTACAATGGCATGCAGGTGACATTGTTCATAACAGGCCACCAATGATAGTGTTTCAACATGGAACGTGACTACAAACACATTGCAAATTGCTGTAGAATATGATATATGTCCCAACAGTAGGTCTGCTGTAGACATACACACTGAGTTGTGTGAGCAGATTGTTGTTGCAGATATGGTGGGGGCAGAACAGAGATGTGTATTAATAGCTATCATATCCTTGCAGTATGACATCCTCAGAACTGTTTCCCTCTTTCAGGCACAATGTCTGGGGAGAGGCTTCTTCTGGTGTACACATCCCAGGAAAATGAAGTCATCATCACATACCTGGTGCAGCACTACCACACCCTGTTTGGATGTACAGCCCATGATCTACAGGAGAGGACCACCCTGTGGAATGATCTTGTCCACAGGGTAAATGATGTTGGCCTGTCTAACCGCACTTATGAGCAGGTCCAACATCACTGTACTGATCTACTCCGCCATGCCCGTAGGTGTGCTGCTGCAGTTAGGGGAGACCAGCTTGCAACAGGGAGGGTCATGCCATCCAGCTCCTCCTGACACATATTGAGGAGCTTCTCGCCAGCCTCTGGGCACCTGCCGGCCCCAAACACAAGACCCGGCAGAGAGCATAGTGGAGGTGGGTGCTACCCACATAATGGCTGAGGAGCGTGCAGGTAAGGCCACCGGGCACATCAGGAGACCACTGTTGTGTATCCATCTGCATCTGTAGAGTTTAATCATGCATATGTGAGATGAAATATATATAGTCTGTTGCAGTGTTGTAGTAACTATCAGATGTGCATAATCTGTAGTACTGTGGGTTTGTACTGTTGATGTACTGTAATGCTGCTCCCACCCTGTACCAATGCCACAGGTGTGGCTACTGACATCACATTTTTCACACAACTATGTAGGTTCCTCTGGTATACCTTCAGGGCAGCAGCCTGTAGCTGGAGAGTTTGTTGTTTGTTCAGGTTTGCCAATATATCGGTAATGTTATGGCCATGGTATATTCCATGCACACATTTAACACATCTGCCCATAATGCATGATGTACATGTTCACGTATTGTTACTGTTAACTGCACTGCATCACAGTGGTCACCATGGTGGCATAACTGAAGAGTATGTAAGAGTCCTGCAATATAACTAACAACCTGTTATTGCAAGATGTGTGCATAGAGATGAGCATAATGGTGGGACAAATGGCCTACAGTAGGGACATGTCTGAATTATCACCCTTATACAGTGCCACAACACTTTATATACCACTATTACAATGGCAACTGTTACAGATCTACACTACAGCATATCACAATACTGCATTCCACAACACTTACAACCTGCAATGTGGTCCTAACATGAGCAATGAATGTGTAATAAGGAATCGTTTGTTAGGACAGCAAATATGGGGAATACATACCTTCACAAACACTGGAAACATATGTGTGCATACACTCCAGATAACATATTGTGAAAGCAGCGTTTGAGGTACTGACCACATGCATTCTTCATGAGTATGGACCTTCCAGTAAGTACAGGTCCTCAATGTCACACCAAAAAATGGTCTGCTGTCCAAGACGTTTGGCCATCAAATATTCCCACTTACCTGCAATAGAGGCAGCCATGGCTTGCACACATCTTACAAGCCATGGAATGGATCTCATACTTGGACATGTAGACTTACCTCATAATTGCATATACCATGGCAAATGGTGCAAACATTCATATATGTGGCAAGCTTGTATGGGACAGGATTAATGTAGAAAATAAGCAGATGGCCATCCAAGACAGATGACAACACATGCTGCAAACTGGTCATGCAGGCTGCCTAGTAACATGCCACAACACTGAGGGAGTTGCAGGAATGTCTAGCAAGTACTGGCTGTGCAGTACCTGTGTCGGCAATTGACTGGACTCTGCATAAGTGTGGCCCATGGGTTAGGGTAATCAGATGGGACAGTTGTACCACACAAAACATCAGTCAGGCCTCCCTACAGGTAGCATATGCATAACAGCAAAAGTTCCCCAAAGGCATGAGTTGCAATGTGTACTGGTGTACCATTACCACATTGGAAACCTACAGACAGTATCAATTAAGATACATGTGCTGCACAACCAACATCTCACCCCACCTCAGGCCCACCATCCCAATCTGTACCTTGCTGGTGCCAGTGTGCATCTGTATGTTTGTCATTCATTAGCAGGGCCTAGGCCGGGACACATGGTGTTCAGAGTGTGGGACACTGCAAAAGGACACACATGTGTAGGCCATAGTTGTCAAGCATCTGCAAAAAGGCTGAAGATGGGGAGTGAGCATCATCCTGAAACACAACAGTGCAGTGAAGTAGATATCCAAAGCTCGTTAAGAATGGCTGTATCTGCACACAGTCAAGGTCATGAATTGTGGCAGACATAACCCTGACTCCACAGCAATAGTAATGGCACTGTGTGACCTCCAGGGGCTGTGCACATGACTTGATCTTGCAATCATGCAGAGTTGGGGGACATTTGTAGGGCAGAGTGACCAAATACTGGCAAATGCAGATGGCCCATGCTAGTTCTTAGGTTCATAGGTAGGTACTAGGCTATCGGCCCCAGGGCCTATACAAGCCCAGCCAAAAAGGTACCCTGGATTTTGCCACCCAAGAAAATTATTTTCCTGTGCCACTGTCGAGCAGATCCACAGAAGTGATCCCCGGGATGAATTTCCTATTTCCCATCCAATCATCAAGATTTTTCTTTAAGAGTGTTAATGAGGGGCTCTGTTTGACATAGATAGGTAGTCTGTTCCAGAGTATGGGAAGTCTATGGGACAGGAATCTATCCCTCCAGCATGTTCTGTTTATTGTGGTGACAAGGTTTAGGTCCTGAGAGCGTATAGCTTGGAGGGATTGGGACTTCTTTAAGTGGAGCATGTCCAGCAGCTCTGGGTTTGACATAGCTTTGTATGTTAGGCAGAGATCACCTCTGAGTAGGTGATATGCGATGGAGTAAAGCTGGAGTTTTTTGAGACAGTCTGCATAGGGCATCTGTTTGAGGCTGGTAATCCTCTTTGTGAGGTATTTATGCAGCCTTTCCAGTTGTTGTACATGTCATTTGAGGTACATACCAAAAGGGGAGTTGTACTCTATAATGGGTCTAGTGAGTGATGAGTAGAGGGGAACAATGACCTCTTTTTTTCTGGATGAGAAACCTTTTGTGATGAGGTGTGCCACGTAGAAGAATTTCCTGACTCCTGTGGTGATGTGATTATCAAAGGAGAGACTACTGTCCACCTGTATCTCAAGGTCTCTTATCACACTTTCGGTGTTAAGTATACTACCGCCTATGTTGTAGTTCATGGGTACAGAGTTTTTACCAAAGGGGAAGACAACGCACTTTTTGGCATTGAGCTTGAGGCCATGGTTTTGACACCAGGCATCTGTCTCAGTGAGGCACTTTTGTAGGATGTCCACATCGTTAGGAGTTTTGATTATGGCTGCAAGTTTGCAGTGATCTGCGAATTTCATTAGCCAAAGACCTTCTGTGTTAGCCTGTACTTCAGAAAAGTAGATACCAAATAGGAGAGGACCCAGGACTGAACCCTGTGGTACTCCACTTGTCACTGGTCTGAAGTCATATTTGGAGTCTGCTACTTTCAGAGTGTGGGTTCTGTCAATGAGCCAGTTGGCAACCCATCTTGTGAAATAGGGATTTATATCTAGTTTAGTGAGTTTATCTATAATTCCAGAGTGGGGGATGGTGTCAAAAGCTTTGGCAAGATCTAGATAGGCTGTGTGAACCACCTTACCCTCGTCTACGGCTTTGGTGACTGCTTAAAAGAAGTCTATCAGGTTTAGGAGACATGATCTGCCTTTTACCAACCTGAACTGGGTGGGATCCAGAGTCTGGAGATTACCAATGTCTTTGTTTATAGGTTCCATGATGATACATTCCATGGCCTTGCAGACCAGGCTCATCAGGCTAATGGGGCGGTACTTCCTGGGGTTCATGGTGTCTCCCACCTTGTGGAGTGGGATAACCATCACTGTGCGCCATTCAGCAGGCACAAAGGCTGAGGTGAGTCTATGATTGAAAATGGTACTTAGGTGGGGTGCCAGTTCATTCTGTAGTTCATGTAGAATGCAGCCTGGGATGTTGTCTGGTCCCATGGATGCTATGTTCTTGGCTTTGGAGAGTGTGGTTTTTACCTGTGCAGTGATGACTACAGGAATTTTGTATTCCTCTGGTATAGAGGTGGGCTCTTTAGGGGGTGAGAGGGAGTAAAGTTAACACTGAACCTATCTGCCAGGATGTTGGCAATATCAGTTGGGTCTGTATATTTAGTGCCATTGTGCTGTAACTCAGAGCAGATCTGAGTGTTGCCATTGAGATTCTTGACATAACTATAGAATGCTTTGTGGTTGTCTCTATAATCATTGGCAATTTTGTTTTTCATAACTAGCTTTGGAGGATTTTATCAGGGATCACAGCTTCTTACTGAGGCTGGCCTGGGACCTCCTCCACTCATGGGATGTTACTCTCTTTTGCAATAGTTTCTTCCTTCTGTTGTACAGTTTGTTTATGGCAGGGGACCACCATATTGTCTTTCTTTTTTGGAGGATAGCATCTTGGTTCTGTTTGGGATAGCACGGGTAAGTGATTATAAAGTGCAATTGTGTAGGATTCAGTAGTTGCAACTGTATTGTCCATCTGCATGGGTGTCATGAAGTTCACCACTTCTGTCTTAAGAAGCATGAAGTTGGCTTTGGAGAATTTTTTTTACCATGGTTTCCTTAATGGGTGATAGGGGCAGGATGTGGATATCTAGGGGAATTAGCTTATGGTCGGATCGGACCAATGAGGCGTTGACTTCAGGTGTGGAACACCAGTCACTCATGTTGGTAATGACTAGATCTAGGATATTGTTGCCTCTGGTGGGGTTGTGGATAAGTTGATCCAGGGCATTGGAGTTTATGAATTCCAGAAAGCGTTGAGCAAAGGAGTTGGTACATGAATAGTTTTCCCATTTAATGGTGGAGTAGTTGAAATCACCCATTATTAGGGTGTTTCGTTGAACCCTAATATTTTTCCAGTACATCAAGAAAAGAGGAGTGGGAATCCTGGGGCATGGTGGGAGATCTGTAGCAAGCTACAATTTGGATTGCAATTTTGCCCAGAGTTAGTTGCACTTGGATAACCTTGACTGCATTATACTGAGCAACTAGCCTGTAGGTGTGGATATCCTTAACGAATATGGAAACACCTCCGTCTTTGATGTTCCGGTCCAGGTTACATGGCCGAAAAGTGTGGTATGAGTTATAGCCTGGTAGTGCAGGGGTGCTCTCTGGAGCCTTGAACCAGGTCTCCATCACTGCATAGATATTGATGTTCTCCATTTTAAGGAATGCCTCGAGTGAGTACATTTTGAGATATAGACTTCTAGCATTGAGTAGCATCGCCCTCAGTTTTTGCTTGCCTGTTCCTGTTACAGTGTTGAATTTGTCATTTGAACCTTGCCTACTAAGGCACTATAGGGGCGGCAAGAACCTTAGCCAGTATCCGAAATCCCAGGGGTGAGAGGTGCAGGCCATCTCTGGCAAGGCATTGTGGTCTTTTGACCATGTCATACCAGGCAGACAGATAGTGGATCCCTTTAGAATGACACCAGAAGCTTAGCCAATTGTTGAAGTTAATCATTTTGTCCTTGTACTGCGGTATCATTCTGGGTGATGGCAGAATACTGCTCAGAGCTAGGGCCATACCTGCCTGGGCTACAAGATCAGAGAGATTTCCATGTCTCTTTTCATGTTGTCCAGGGAGGTACATCTCAGGTTGTTCACGCCAACGTGAACAATGACAGAGTCATATTTGTACTTGTTGTGGAGTGACCTGAGTGCGTGGGTTATGTGGCGGATCCTGGCATCTGACAGGCAGATGACAGTAACCTTCTCCTTGTTTAGCCTGATGAGTGGGACATCAGTGTGCCTGACTATCGAGTCACATATGACTAGTGTGTTGGGTACGTTGTTTTGCCTTATTGGCTGTGATTGAGTGGCACACTGAGTCTGTGGGCAATGTGTCATTTGGGTTGTGTTGGGGGGTGGAGATTGCTTGCACTTCTGCTTTGGAGGTCTCTGTTGCTTGAGAAGATTATTATTGAGAGCCTCCGTGAATGTTTTTGTGTTTCTATGTGTGGATTTTGGTGGTGTAGATTTAGTGAGACTATGTGATGATTGTGGTGTGGTGCAAATGTTTACCTTCTCCTCCTGACTGACAAGTTCAGTCTTGGTTGGAGAGAGCTTTACCTCCAGTTTGGCTAGATAAGTGCATCTCTCACAGGTTGTAGTGTTGGGTGGTAGGAGGAGAGGGTTGTCTGTGTACATTGACCCAAGATGCCCAGATTCATCAGATAGACAGGAGAGAACACTGGGAGCTGACCCTTGGACATGCCTGAATAAAAAAAATATTTTCCTCTAGATAAGTGAGGAAAGTGAGTACAAGAGCTTTTTTTCTCTAAGCAAGTGAGGAAAGTAAGTACCAAAACTGTTTTCCTCTAGGTAATGAGGAAGGTTGAGTGCTGTAGTAATTAGTAGGTTATTTAGTGCTTACAACAAGTTCTGAACAAGTGCTGATCATGAATAAGCAAATTCAAGTGCTAAAACTAAGAATCTGTATCTGGACTAAACTAGTTACAGGAAAGGGGGAAACAAGTGCAAATGCGGGCTTTTAAATCAGAAAATTGAGAGAGATGGTAAAACTGCCCAAACATCCAATAACAACAATTTCAGGGCCAGAACCACTCCTTATGTGGTAGATAGGTTACCTAGTGCTTACCACTCCCACTGATAAGCTAGAAGGCTTCCTTCCAACACAAAAAGCTTGGGGGGCTCAGAAGCTTACATACAGTCCTGGATACAGCAAATCTGAATCTGGACTACACTAGTTACAGGAAAGGTAGGAAACAGGCTTAGATTTTTTTATATACAGAAAAGTAGCTAAACAGCAGTGAAAAAAATTCAAATGCAGTGCAAGCTAGCACACTTGAGTATCTAGCAATGTTAGACCAAACAGTTTAAAAAATGCAATTAAATTAAAAATAACTAAAAACAAGTGCATAAGGAGTCTATTAGGTAGAATGAGGTAAAGAGATAGGACTGGGGGGGGGGGGTGTACCAGATCAAATCTACAGTGGGGGCGGAAAACTGCAAAAGCCTCCAAATTTAAACAACAACACAGGAATAGGGAGGGTGGGTAGGGGAAAACCAACACCTTTAGCATGGATCTGAAAAACTATACAGTGAAGCAAAAATAACAGTGCACAACTTTGAAGTCAGCCAGCAATGATATAAAATTAGTCAAGCAGCAATTAATAGTACACAACTCTAAAGTGCCAGAAAATATACTTAGCTATGTATATCTCCAGATAGTTTGAAGAGCACTCTGTCAGGACACAGGAAGGCTCCAGCAATGATATGCAGGCTGCTACTAAGAGGGTCTAATTTTATGCAAGTAATCCTTGAGATAGTCAGATAACACACAGGATGTAAAACCAGTTATACCAACTTAAGACAAAGAGAAAAAGGGGGAGGTGGGGAAAACCAACACCTTCAGCAGAGATCTGAAAACTCAAAAAACTCCAACTATTCTCTGTCTCATATCACCTACTTAGAGGAGATCTCTGCTTGACTTACAAAGCCATGTATGACCTAGCTCTGTTAGAAATGCTACATCGAAAGAAATCCCAATCCCTCTGCACCACACACTCCAGAGACCTCAACCTCATTACCACAATCAACATAACATGCTGGAGGGATAGGTTCATAAGCCAGAGGCTGCCCATGCTATGGAATACACTTCCCATAAATGTCAAACAGAGCACCTCACTTGCCCTCTTCAAGAGAAATCTTGATGAGTAGATCACTCCAGTGGCTCTACTCGACAGAGGCACTGGGAACTAATGTCAGGTGGCACAATTACAGGGTAATCCTATGGGCTAGGCTTGTAAAGGCTCCAGGGCCATTAGCCTAGTACACCCCTATGAACCTATGAAATATTGCAAAACTAGTTTACACTTCCATGTCTGGAAGGTTTTTAAATGTCAAAGTTAATAAAAAATGGCTTGTAATGAAGTTTTTACATAAAAGAGTGTTTGCATGTATCCTTGTGCATGTGAATACTTTTTATGTAAAAATAAAAATTCATTTCACCACTTTAAACATGCCTTGGGATTCAATAAAATCCATTTAGAATCTGTGAAGAGTGTACACAGAATGTACCCATGTACATGGCCACAGTTACTCTTCAGCAGCAATTATGGCAATCTTCTGAGAGAGATCACAGTAACACAGATATTAAATCCATGTAAGCAACAGTGTAGAGGCTGTCCTGTACTTGTGGACTATCCCGAAAAATTCTGGACAGTTGGTAAGCACAGCAAAATACATTTCAGCCTGTCAACCTGGACTGAAAGGTGAACAATATATTTTACTACATGAAATTGCAGTTTCATTTTTTTATACGTTTATGTGCTTGTTTGCACAGTGCTGCACATCACACAGCTATGCTTAGCTTTACTTACATATACAGTAAATATCTGCTATACATCTAAAAGTAGAAACCGGATGCATTCTATATTAGTTATTTTTTCATGTGCTAGTTTGCATGGTGCAGTGTTGCTTAGGGATGCTGAGCTGTGCTTATATATATATATGTATATATATATGTATATATATATATATATATATATAATATAATATATATATATATATATATATATATATATATATACATATATATATATATACTACAGTATATATATATATATAGATATATATATATATATATATATATATATATATATATATATATATATATATATATATATATATATAAACAGCAGATATCTGCTACACATTTAAAAATAGAAACGGGATATATTCAGTTGTTGTAGTACTACAGTGCTTAGCAATGTGCAAACCCATGCAACAAAGCTGCGCTATGCTTATAGGGACCTTTGTAGTATATGTGAAGATATATGAGTTCCCTTCACTATTCCAGTGACTGGATGGGTTGAGTCATGACCAACAATGTAGTAGGTCCTGGATTCGTGCTCTGAGCTGTCATACTTTTTACATTTATTGTTGTGAAAATTTGCCAGGTGACTGAAACATCCATTTACTTAAAAATTAAAAAATGGTTACATCTGGAAAAGCTGCACAATGCTAAGCAGTGCTTAAACATGGCCAACAGTCTATTCCTGTTTGCACAATGCTAAGCTTCACTTACACCTGGTTTGTGTGAGGTTGCATGATGCTAAGCAGCGTGGTGCTTTTTTGAAAGTTACAGCATGACGTGCAATGGCGGGAATGCAGCCTATTTAAAGGCCAATAGGCAGGAATTTCACATCATTGGCTGTGGATATGCCTGGTGCTGTTGGTGAAGGAGTGCACTTTCATCTGCAGAAATGGGGAGTGCAGGAGTCCAAAGTTTCTGTTGGACACTTGGTTAAGAATTATGAACCCTGGCTGCTGCAGTTTGACTGCCAGGGCTCACAGTACAAGTCTGAGGCCTGGGATCATTTGGCCAGGGAACATACCAGTGCTCCTGGTATCCCCCACAATGGTGAGTAGTGTTGTCACCACTATGATGACCTGAGACTTAACAAGACGGGAACCTTGAACACCTGGGTCCAAGAGGCTAGGGCTGGGCAAACCCTACAGATATGTAAGTATGCTTGCCAGTAATTTAGAAACAGACAAACTGAATCTGTGCAAAACTGGCATGCATAATGGTTTGCTTCTCCTACCACAGCTGCAGAAGAGAGGGCTCGCAATGTCCAGTCCCATGCAGGCTATCTGGCCAGGATGAGGAAATTGTGTGGTAAGGAGGAAAATATCAAAGTAATAACTTAATGCATAATGTAATTATACAATAAATTAATTACAGAGTTTGTAATCTTAACAGTCAGGTATGACATACCTAGGATATATTACATCTTTATTGAGGTGTCACTGCCTACCTGAAATGGTAAAGCAAGTTAAAGCAAGTAAGCATGCAGTACTGTGTAGCATAGGTTCCAAATATCAGTTAATGTTGAGGTCTACCCAGATTAAGAGTCATGGTTCTGGTCTGCTCATTGCTTGAAATATTTTGTAGGTTGTACTCAATAAATGAGCTGGGTGTATGGTTTAGCTAACAGAAGTCCTACATAGCTATCAGTGGTCTACATGCCAGAGTTCAAGCAACATTAATCAATACATTTTAAAGGGTGATGGTGCTTTGATAAGTAATGTGTTTAAATAAAAGTGTTCACCATTCCTGTATTCACTACATGTGTATTCTACTCTGACACTAGTCAACTGTTAAATGTAAATGAATAATGAATGCAACAATAAATGTATGGAATGAAAGTAGTGCAATGCCCAGAGTAAAGTTCAAGCCTGTGTTCTGTTCATTTTGTCTGATATTAATGCTGTATATTCCACTCAGTAAATGAACATGGTATATGGGTAAGTTAACTGAAGTCATGGACAGCTATCCAACATCCATGTGTCTACATACCAGTTTTTAAGAAACATTATCAATAAAGTTTAAAAGGCATTTGTGCTTTGATAAGTAATCTTTTTAAAAAAGTGTTCATTATTCCTGTATTCACTGCATGTGTGTTCTAATCCAACACCAGCCAACTGTTACTTATTAACTAATAAATGTTGTTGTAACAACTAATAAATAATGCAGCAAAAAAAAATCAGAAATAAATGTAGTGAAATACCCAGATTAAGTGGCAAACTTCAGTTCGGATAATTGTCCCTGATATATGCTGTAGATAACACTCAGTAAATGAACAGGGTATATGGTTAGGTTAACAGACATTCTACACAGCCATATATGTGCAACCGCCAGATTTCAAGAGACATTAAGGATTACAGTGTAAAAGGAGATGGTGATTTGATAACTAATGTTTTCAGATAAAATGTTCATTATTCATGTGATCACTGCATTTGGTTTCCAATTTGATAGCGCATACAGCTATGCATGTGTGTAAATGTACAATTTCATACAGAATGCTGCAATAAAAGTCTTAAATGAGATGGTGTTTTGAGAATTCATTATATTCAAATAAAGTGCACATTATTCCTGAAGTCACTACTTGTGGGTTTTAATCTGATGGCAGCCAACTGAGAAATGACCAGCTGTCTAGTGTAATTAGTGTACAGAAACATACTGCTCAACTGTCACAATTTTTGCAGAATGTAATGACTACAGCCCCATATGTCTGGTCCTTGATTAGCAGATACATTACATTACTTGGAATGCAATTTAAGGGCAAATCCATGATCAGAATATATTGCTAATAATATATGAGCACACTATGTAAAAATGGCCGCTGTAGTTTGCCTTTGTACCCCCATTTGGTAGGGCTTGGTTCATAATATCCCATGCTAACAGGATGAGAGCTATGTGCATGCAACATCATCTATACAATATGTGCAGTCACTGTACTCACAACTGAAATCTTACATATGTAGAAGTGTGTAGTAGTAGTCTGTGTGGTAATATTACTTGCAAAGTTACTGTTATTTTTCCTGTCTCACCCCACCCCATCTTTTCTTTAATTTATTAATTATATTTATTATTATGATTTGATATTAATGTATAATTGGTAACTACCTCTTATGTTGGCCTTAGGTATAATTTCATATTGCTTCATTGTTAAAATACTTTCATTCACATTATTTATTGTTGTGCTCCTCATTATATTCCTAACTATGCCTTTCTATTAATCATTATTATCTTCTATTATGTTAATACTAACATTTGTTTGGTTATGTTTATTTTTACCTTATGTTTATATTTAATTTACTGTAGTGTGACAAGGTAAGCTGATTCCAGGCAATTCACCTACCTTAGCTCCCCTGGTCTGCATCACCGGGGCACAGCATGTCTGGGCTGCAGTCTGATGGCACCCCCTCTGCTGCCCTACACTACCTGGGCCATTGGGTAATTCTGCCCCCACAGGCTGGGAGTGATCTCACCTCTAGGAGTGGAAGAGGAGGGGGTGATTATGTCACCTGTGAGGAGCTGCCAGGCATAGTGTGTGTGCTGCTGCACTGAACTCTTGGTGTATGCCTATGCCAGATGGAGAGCATGCTGTCCATCCTGGCGGGGCAGCCTCACCCTGGGTGCCTGTGTCAACCACTGCCTCCACAGGAGCAATTAAGGTACAGTGCTGACAGTTCCATGGGTGAGGACTTGAGTCACACTGCTACTGTGTCTGACATCCATGGGACTGGGATTCCACAACAATGTGTTCACTCCCCTCTTGTGTCACACACTGACCTTGTCTTTTGTCTTGTCTGTCTTGTCTGTCTGCAAAAGCTTCCTCATCTTCCCAGCTTACCTCCCCCACACGTAATTATATCTCTTTCTCAACATTCTACTCTCACCTTTAAAAAAAAAAAAAAAAAAAAAAGGGCACCTGCCCCCCCCAAAAAAAATATAGTGTGCCATACATAGCTCTCCATTTTACACATGTGTCCACTGGACACACTTAATTTAGTCCAATTGGCTTGACAACACACTTCTGTTGTCCTCAAACCTCTCTCTGGAGGTGATAGTCCAAATTCAGCTATACAATCTGTTAAAGTGCACAGTTGTTGCTGGAAAAGAAATGGATAGTTATGGTTCTTTCCTACACCCTTCCTGCACATACCTTCTTGCCTTTCACTGTATTTTTTCCACTGCTTGCAACCCATTTCACCAATGTCTGATCTCCCCATTTTTCATTTCTTTGAAGATTTTCTGCATGAAGCACAGCTAAGCTAATCTAAATGGTGCTATATTGATATATGTGTGTGTGAAAAAAATATTAATCATGTTGAAAAAGTACACCTGTGCCTTATTTAGAACTCAGGAACATCACACCTCCAGACCAGTGCTTCCACCTGCCAAGCCACACAGCTGTTAACACAGGTGTTTTAAGCAAAACATAATAACTGCCATTTTATTGTTATTAAGCATGTTTAAGCAATGCTGCGCATTGCACCGCATCACACAAATTTGATAAAATAGTAATAGAAAAATGGGAATGTAACTTGAACTCTGGTATACGACTGCATCACTATAAATCCAGAAAAATAATAATGGATGTAAGTGAGGTCTCTAACAGCAAGTAACTGTGCAGTTATATCTGCAAGATTTAAAAATACACCTGCTAAAACAATAAAATTATATACTGAAAAATCCACATGCTATAACAGTGACTCAGTAGCTCAGTCTGTTAAATGCTTTGAAAACATTAATTTTTGGTACACCATGGTCCTGGGTTCAAATCCAGTAGTGTCTAGCATTTAAAATACATGTATGTGTCACCATTGTGAATTCTGATATGAATGACTGTCTCATCACCTGTTTATCCACCCAAAGCATTACAGATGGATTGTCTGCTTTTCAAAGATGGAAGTCAAAGACCTGCAGGTAGGAACACAGTTAACATATTCCTATTACAACACTAGAAAGTGCATAGAGTGTCAATTCATGCATTACTATGCATTCACGGGGGATTTTAAGTTATGTAATTCCAAGGAGGCCCAGTAATATCAGAGTGCAGCACACAGTCATTTGCTACTGATATTACAGATAAGCACAGCTGCACAAATATGCAGGTCATACCAATTGACAGTTTTCCATATGGTTGACATAATGGGAAATGTACCCCCTACCTTGTTCAATGATACAACAAACATGTTGCCTTTTACTCTGTTAATGACCTTTGGCTAAAATACTGAGCTTAAACACATACCTCAGTTTCCTTTGTGATGGATTTTCTCATTCAGGCTCTGGCTGTACACCAAGGTTGCCACTGGTCAAACCGTTACTCATAAGTGTTGTTGCCCTCCACATTCAGCAGCGTCTGTCACTGTGCTTATTGCCTGCAGCAGCAGCTGCAGCCTGTAGCAGACACATGTTTGTAATAAGTATCTACTACAAACATCCTCTGTGTGCTGACTTAGTATTTCTATCCCATTATTTCCACCCCATCATATGAGAAAGGGGATGGATTATACATTGAGGCCTTATATCTTCTTCATTAGTTGCATGTGATTGCCTGATTACACTGTAAATCACCTGTGTATGCTTCAAATAGGATTCCTGAACCACTGATTGGTTCAGAGGCAATCACCTGCTAATGAGAACCATCTTAAAAAGGCAAACTCCTATCTAGGGAAACCATTGTGTACAAGAACTCCTTTCTATGGTGAACTCATTGTCACAACACATATATATCTGTATCTTTCAAAAGATGAGTATTGTACTCCATCAGGTATGCAACCATTTGTTTTCAATATGATGCATATGCTTTAATATAATTAGGGGGAATGGGGATTACATCAGTAAGCCTTTCTTAGAACTGTACTGGTGACATGCTATTGATCTGCAGCTGTGTAACACCTACAGAGGATGTAGACTAAAGCAAATGTTTAATGCTCTCTGTTAACTGGGGACACAGGTCCCCTGGATACTGCCTTTGTCAGCAGTTGTAATACTACACAGGTATGTTTTGGAACTGAACTATATGCATATGTTATGGGGGCCTTTCCTGCTATGGGCCACACTACAAGTGGACTCCTGTGTTGGGTGTCTGATCATATGTATCTGTCATGGCACAAGCAGGTGTAGGTCACTATTGCCACTATCTTAGTTAATTCTACACCCTTTGTATGATTGCCACACTGTTGGATATGAGATGTGTAATCAAGCAGGGAATACTGATAGCCTTCCTTAATTGGTGTATCTGTACATACTGTACACCCACATATGTGATCCTGACATGTGTTCTCATTATTTTGTATTTCAGGTGATAACATGCACGCCAGACATCTCCCACCTTTCACTGAGGTGGAAAATGACCTCATAATTGAAACATTAAGACAACACTACCAAGTCCTGCTGTCCAAAGGGAGGGCAAATAGGCATGAGCGACAAGCCTTGTGGGATGAACTGGTCCATAACATAAATGCTGTGGGCCATCAGAATCGTACATATGAGCAGGTTCGACAGTGTGCCACAGACATGATCCACTCGGCATGCAGATGGGCAGCAGACTTGGACAGGGATCATCAGGTCACTGGTGATGGGCCTGCAGCAGAACAACCTCTGTCAGCCACTGAGGAATTCTTGACAAACCTTGCAACACAGGACAGCTGCCAGGCTTCCATCACACCATATGTTGTGGAAGTGGGTTCCACCATTTCCACCCAAGAGGAGCATCTAGGTATGTTTAGTTGCATCAGCACTGAAACACTGTAGCAGTTAGCATGTCAGGGTGCAAGTAGTTTTATGTGTGTATCAGGTGTTTCATGCGGTGGGAGGAACTAGGTTACCTACAGTTTTAAGCTCATGCAGAGATTGTGATCCACATAACTGTTAACATAGCGGCTACTGTAAATGGGGGATATTTGGACATAGTATCAGTGCTATACTTTAACATGTAGTGCTGTGTACATTACCTCTCCCTCAAATGTTTTTCAAGACCATTGGCAATAGGAAGAGGCCATGTCCCTGCCTCTGGTAAGCAAATACATTTTTGTCACAGATGTGGAGTTACTTCAAGGTATTAGCTAAAGTGTCATCCCAGGCCTGCTGGCTGGATTGATGTACTGTCTGCATGATTGAAAAATATAGAGATGTGTTCTGATTGTACACACTTTAGGGTCATACCTAGGCCTTGTAGGTGTGACCATAGTGATTGATTTCACAGTATTGACAGGACTTTTCAGATGGCCATACCTGTAAACTGTGCAGAGTTCTGCATAATGTCAACAGTGTACATAATGTATGTGTTGCTCATGAAAGTCCAGTTTAAAGAGCTCTTATTTTGAAATACTTACAAATTTGGGTTAGAGATTAATGACCTCATGTCCTACTATCTCAGCTTGTGTGTTGTACAAGTCTGTAATAGTGACAGCAGTGTATACAGCTTAACATATTTTGAAACATAGCATTGCATATCATAGTAGTGCAGGCATTAATGTTATGCTTTTGCCTTTATATCACAGGTGACCTGGGAGGTTGGTCTTTGTCCCCTTCACAGCCTGAAATCAGTGTCTCTTCAGACTCTGATGATGAGGGTGGCCAAAGTGAGGTGCAGCTGGGAGTTGCAGGGGCTGAATCTGACACAGAGGTTGACATCTTTCATCTGCTCTCATTATCACTGTGCACAGTCAGTATGCCTACACATACCCAGTTCCCCTGTGGCCACAGATATTGGACAGTCAGAGGGTGAGGACATTGAACAGGTAAGTGTGGCTACTGTGGCTGTAATGAATGTCAAAACTGGCCATAGCTAAACAGTTGGTGAGGTTCCACACAGGCATATATATAGAGGTGCTTGTAGGAGCCCTGCTGACCACCTGTTGCAGGTGTCTCATCACATGTCACTCGGCGTATGCTTAGCGCTGTCATGGAGGCACGGGCACATTCTGAAAGGAACTCCAGATGAATGCTCAGAGTTATGGATGCAGCACAGTCTGACATCTGTGACTGCCTCCACCTCATTGCTGATACCCTGGATCAGCTGACTGATGCAGTGGAAAGATGTTGGTCTAAGACAGACCACAAACTATCTGCCTTGGAATGCACATTGTCTGTGATGGAATATCTGGTGGGAGTTGAGCATCGGACTCATGGAAGTAGGTTAGCAACTACATTTGCTGAGAGTTCACATGGCCATTCAGAATCATGCTCCTGTGGTGGCAGTACATCCAGAACTCCAGAGAAGTGTGCTGCCCATACCAAGACATGGCAGGCCATGGGCTTATGGTCCTGGGTATTCCCGTGAAGGACATGATCTCAGCAGACAGCAGTAACCCTCAGGTAGTAGCCCAGCATCTGACCTTGGGCATGGTAGTGCCAGTGCAACTCATGGCAGAGCCAGTTCTCATGTCTGGAGGTGGAGATGATGAACTGTCAGCTCTACCATGCATGGCTCAAAGCTGTCCAATGTGCATTCATGTAGGGCTAGCACTGAGCTTGGCTGTGCTCATGCAGACACTCACACACCGCAGTCATGCTCAGATCATCTACAGACACACATACCACATTTGCATGGTCTGTCTTGCCTGCTCCTCTTTCTGACTCACAAACATGCTTGCCAACCTATTGGGTCAGCCTAGGCCTCCTTTACCCCATACAACACCCTGTGCAAGTGATCATACATGTGCCACATCCCTATCATCCTTATCATCGATGCAGAGAAATTAAACTACATGTCTGATGCACAGGGTGACTATCTAAATTAATATGTATATGCTTCATCCATTATTTCCTTTGACATGCTTCTTGTACTGGTCAATCACACATTTTGAACACTGCCATTTGTAATGTATAAACCACATTATGTTGTGTATGTTACATTGGATGCTGTTGTAATGGCTGTATAGTCACACAATGAATGGTATCTCATGGCATTATTTATGTTTCACTTTTAGGATTGTGTAAGACACACCTATGGGTTCACATCTACAATAAACCCATCAATGTCAGAGCACAGGATGGAATGACAGCACAGAGGAAAAATGTCATCAGAAAGGTAAAACAGTATAGTTGCATGGCTCCATATATTCATATATGTATAATAGGCTAACAAAAACAAGGCTGTCTTTCATCCTAGTCATGCATCCCTAAACTCAGACAAGGTCTATACCCTTGATAAGTGTAAGCAGGGTTTTGGGAGCTAACACATGGACAAGGCGGGACATGCAAGCTGAACCATCCAGAGTTTCCCTGTGTCCATTAAAGACATTTGTCTTGAAGCAGTTATCATTGTTGTGCTCCCCATCCTATAGTGTAACTTGCACATTATTTGTGTTAGGGCAGAACTCTGCTTCACATACATGGAGCCTGTTACATATTGGGTGTAGTGTATGGGCTATATACCTGTCTGTCCAGCATGTCCTGTTTCTACCACTGTCAATGTGTAGGTGTGTAGGACAGGTAATTCTCATGCTAGCCCTTTCTTGGATATGCAGGAGAGACACAGTGAGGTCTCACACCTCCCTGCATGGCAAGCACACACCTCCCCTCCAAAGCATGTCAGAGACAGGATACACAGTTATGGGCTTGTCATAGTTTGCAGAGGACATGTTATGTACACTGTGTAATGGTTTACTGAGGAACCTCTGTGGATGTAACAATTGTCGGATATACCTGATTAGTTACATACCAAAGGTGGAATTGCACTCAATGATAGGTGTGATGAATGCTGAATATAGTGGAACAATGACTGTCTTGGATTTACATGTCGTAGCTTTGTTTATAGGTTGCGTTACATAGAATGCATCCCAAATATTACCAACTCATCACAGTTAGAGCCTAAATCACTATCTGTGTGTCTGTAAGACCCTGACTACTGGGTCAGCTGCTGAATCAGGACACACACTGTGCTTAAATGGATCTACTTGAGTCTATTAAGGTACATCAAAATGAAATGGTTTTGGTTGACTTTAACTACCCACCAACTGGGTAGATTACTCATGCTCAAACTCACTTACACAGAGCTTAGTTGACTTCCTTAACTACTATGCCCTGGACCAGTGGGTTGACTTGACACAAAGGGAGACAATGTACTGGATCGGCTGCTTACCAGTATGGGTGACCACTGTAGATACTCCACTGTGAGATCCTCTGTGGCAAAATCTTACCACAAATTGGTCTCATTCAAAGTAAGTATCACACTTGACCCCCCCCCCACAGCATATAAAATAATAAAGTTCAACAAAGCAGATTATAACCTAGTATGGGATTGTATAAATAGCTTGACTGCACCCTCCCCCTCAGATGGAACAGGTAACTATGCCGAATTTTACACCAGTGCTTTGTACAAGCACCTGTACAACTGCACTGACTCACCTGTACCTGACAGGGGAAAAACAAGCTCCCCATGGCACAGCAAACTTGCCTGGTGGACAACTGATATTAACAAGCTTTACAATAAGAGGCAGACATTGGTGTCTCACCATAGGAGGGAAGGAGCCCCCATAAAATGGTAGCACTCCCTTGTCAGCTTAAACAAGCAAATAAGTGTTATTGTGAAGTCCTGAAAAGCAAAGTATGGGACAAAATTAGCCTCCTCCACAAAGGACGATCACAATGCATTGTGTAGTTACATGTGTAACATAAAAGGAAAGGCTTGCATTGTTGCCAAACTCGTACTTAATGATACAACATATAATTATCCCCTTGCACAGAGGTGTTGCATCCACTGGCCATGGGAACTACAGATCTATTAGCCTGACTAGCCATATCTATAAGGCCATGGGGCAAATCATCATGGGCTGTACCAACAAAGATATAGGTAACCTAAAAACACTTGACCCTACACTGTTTGGATCTGTGATAGGGAGATCATGCCTGTTAAACCTGGTGGATATCTATGAGGCAGTCACCAATGGCCTGGATGAGGAGACATCTGTGCATACATCCACCTGGACTTAGCCAAGTCATTTTACACTATCTCTAACTTAGGCATCATTGACAAACCTACCCAGCTAGCCATCAACAGTAATATAATTAGAGGGGTCACTAACTGGCTCACTGATAACACTCATATAGTCAGAATAGGGATAGCCACCTCCAGTAACACAGCTGTAACCAGTGGTGTTCCACAGGGGTGAGTCCTAGGTCCTCTAAGGTTTGGAATCCATTTATCCAATGAACAAACACAAAGTGAATGCCTGTGGCTGACAAGGTTTGCTGATGACTGCAAATTGGGTGTGGTTATAGACTCTCCAAATTATGTCAACATCCTACAAGAGGGCCATACATGACCAAATGATTGTTGACACAATCATGGCATTAAACTCCATGAAAATATATGTAGAATCATTCCTTTCAGTACCAACAATGTCTCTGCTGTGTAGCACATCAATAGCAACACCTTAAGTACATACTCAGGGGTGAGAGACCTGGGCACACAGACCTGGACACACAGGTTTACATCTACCTTAACGTAGATCACCATGTCTCCACAGTGGTAAGAAGGGCATTATATCTTGCTCATGTCATAACTGATGGCACTGTCAAGTAGTTATAACCCCATGTACTCTTCCCCAATCAGGCCAATATTTGAGTGCAATGGCCATTTTGTTATGTACATTTCCAAACACCAGTGGCAATTGCAGAAACCACAAAGGTTCCTTACAGGGGAAATTCAAGTCTTCAGTGTCTGCCATATGGGGATCATCTGAAATCACTGTAACTTTAGTCTGTGTCATACAGACTACTCAGAGGTGATTTCTGCCTTGCATACAAGGCAATCTGTGACACTGCTTTATTGGTAATGCTGCATATCCGTAAGTCAAATGGTACATGAACTATTGCTGTAAGGACCTTAACCTGGTATGCGGCATCAATAAAACATGCTGGAGGAAGAGATATGTCTACCAGGGTTTAACAAACCTCAAACAGAGCACCTTATTGGCCATCTTCAGATACAATCTGTCTGACTGAATGGGTGATCATAAGTTCACCATGGGAGTTCTGCCAGTTTCCCCCTTGGATAGGGACAATAGGTGCTGATCATGTAAATAAGGGTAAGAACTTGGCTAGGATTATAAGGGCCATAGGGTCATTAGCCTAGTAAAGTCCAATAATCTTATGATACCATAGGCTGATGTAAAATGCTCTGACTGATATCCCCATACACCAACATGGCTACAGTGAGAATGGTATCACTATCAATTGATGTTTACAGGACACTGCACAGCACACACACACACACACACACACACACACACACACACACACACACACACACACACACACACACACACACACATACACACTCCAAGCTGGCTACAATGAAATTAAAACTTGTACCTATCAGGTTACAGATCACAGTACGTAACACACATGCCATGGCTCAAGTCTGACATTAACATGTCTTTAGGTACTCTTATGCTAGATGAAATAAGCAGGCCTTGTGGAGGACAGGAATTTTGAGGCCTGCGTTTCTTGCTATGCCCAACATAGAGCAAAACGTGCCTCTTTCTAAGTCAGTGTGGTAATTATTGTTGGAAGAAAATGCACATACATACACAGCAAGTGGGCTGGAGTGAGATAAGAACCCCTACCTATCTAGTCTTATGCACTACAGATGACAGTACTAAGCACACATACCATGGCTTAACTCTGCTTTAAAAGTGACTGCAGGTGAACTACTTGTAGAGGACATTCACAAGGCCTGTGTTGAACAGCATGTGTGGCCTGCAGAGTGACATTGTTTCTTACTGTCATCTACATCTAGTAGCCTAGCAGTCAGACAACTCGTTTTTTTATCCTAGCTATGTGGCAACAGCAGCTGTTTTGGCCAAATGTGTCTATTTGCATTTATATGGGCAAGCCTGTGGCCAAAAGCAAATTGTCCTGTCAATGCGTGAGTACACAACATTGTACATTACACAACTTGTTCACTTGTTGGTGCATGTGTGGTGACATCCAGCAGGCACAAGGGGCTATAAGTAAGTGCATTATCTACTTCTGAGCGTTTACTTTTGGTCCTTTGACCAACATTATATATGTGTCATAGTGCAGCTTTAATCACCACAATCTGGGTATGTCGGGCAATAAAGACATACGCACACATATATAAATATATTTATGCATATAAATGCATATGGTTTGTGTGTGTGTGTCTGATGTATATATGTATCTATCTATCTATACGCACACACACACACACACACACACACACACACACACACACACACACACACACATATATATATATATATATATATAGAGAGAGAGAGAGAGAGAGAGAGAGAGAGATGACGCAGTTGCTTACTTTAACTCTAAGTTTCTTGCTATCCTTGACAATCACGCTCCTAACAGAATAATCAGAACCAATAAGAAAGTAGCACCATAGCTGCCAAAAGATACCAGACAAAAAGTCATACAAAGGAATAATGCCTGAGCCTTGTGGAGAACCACCAAATTCCCAAAATACCAACTAGTATACAAACAACTAAGGAACAATACAAAAAAGTCCATTATGCTAGACCAAAAAACTATTATTGTCACCTACAACAGAAACACCAAAATCCCCCACAGAAATTTTGGACTGCTTTAAATAACCTCCTCTGCCCAGGACATTCCACTACCCCTACCCCATTGACTACCCTCCAAAAACCTCCAGAAAAAGTAGCTAACACCTTTAACACCTTCTTTACAGAAACAATCCCTCGCCAACAACCTAGTCCTCGATAGCCCACGTACTATTGACCCTGCACCCAAAACACATCAGTCCTTCAGTCTTCAACCAGTACCAACATCACTTATCAGGTCACTGATCAAGAAATTAAAACCCACCATACTATCAGCAGACCTCCTCCCAGCAGAGTATCTTCATAAAGCCGCAGATGAATTAGCATACCCCATTTCAACACTAATCAATGGAACTATCCGTGAAGCCTACATCCCTTCCATATGGAAGATCTCCCATATTATTCCTCTTCATAAAGGGGGTAACTCTACTGAATTATCAAACTATAGACCTATAGTCATCCTGTCACCCTTGGCAAAAATAATGGAAAAAATTTATCCATAAACAAATCCTACCCTATCTCAATCTGACCAATCTTCTAGCCTCCTCCCAGCATGGATTTAGACCATACCATAGTACAACCTCCACCCTCCTATCATTCTCTAATACAATAAATCAAAACCGTAACAACAACAAGCTCTCCTCTGCCCTTTTCTTAGACCTATCCAAGGTGTTCAACATGGTAAACCACCAGCAACTAATAAGTACACTACAAACTCTCTCACTAGATATCCAAGCAATTCTCTGGTTCCAGTCTTATCTAAGTGGTAGACACCAAGCTGTATTATGGAAGCTGAATCTATCCACCCTATTACCAATTACCCTTGGAGTCCCTCAGGGGTCTATATTAGGTTCTCTCCTATTCTCCATCTTCATTAATGATTTCAGTACAGTCATCACAAAAGCAACTTGTATTCAGTACGCAGATGACTCGACCCTAATTTGCTCTGCTTCCTCCTCAACAGATCTACAGAATTTATCCCAAAGCACCTTTAATAAAGTAGAAAACTGGCTCACTCACCGGTGTCTTCTATTAAACCCAAATAAAACAAAGCTGTTACTCTTCACCACCACTAGTAAGGTTCCGTTATCATTACTTACCATAAAATCCAACAATGGAACCATAATTTTCCCAAAACCTACTACCAAGCTACTAGCTGTACTAATTGACAACAATCTCAAGTTCAATGCTCACATTGACCATTCTAGTAAGACAGTAAATAAGAAAATCGGCTCTGTATATAAGATTAAAGAGTTTCTTACCCTAGCTGCTAAGACCATGATTGCCCGAACACATTTACTTTCAACCCTGCTATATGCCTCTCCTATTTTTATAAATCTAAGTAAATTTGACTTAAATAAACTCACTAGCTGCTATAATAATATTGCCCGATTTGCCACAGGTTCCCCCATATAAACAACACCATTGTCTTAACCTTCAAGCTCTAGGCTGGCTAGAACTACCCTGTCAAATTTAGTATAATCAATTAATTGTGGCACACAAAGTTCTCTATCAACCAGAAAACACACCCACACTCAAAAATATCATCATCCTGTACAGTTACCTAAAAACTCTCTGCTCCTCCTATAGAATGCTAATGCAAACTGTTAAATCCAGCAACTTAGCTGGTGATTCTCTATTTACCAACTCTGTAGGCACAATCTGGAACTTACTTCCTGCTGAACTCACTGCAGTCCCCTCTTTAACTCAATTTAAAACATCTCTTAAAAAACACTTAAAAATACACTGGTTATGCACCTGTACCAACCCTGACTAGCCCTTTCTCCATTTACTATGGATCTCTAAAAAAACTGACTTCATGTTGAAACTATCTTTACCATAACTCTGATACTTCAGCCGTTTCAGTTGATAGAATAGTGATTGTACTGCTGTCCTGTAGAAGAACTTACACAGCGATCTACTGCCATAGTGACTGTGCTTGCGCACGAAAGCCTATAATTCTTAAATCTGATATATATATATATATATATATATATATATATATATATATATATATATATACTGGCATATCTGGAATAGTTTTTTGTAAGTTTTCTTGTGCATAAAGTATATAATTGTCATAGTATGTAACTGTCTTGTACTAAAAGTATACAATTGTCAAAGCTACTCTATCTGTATGCATGTATCTATGGAGCTTTTCTCCCCAGTTCTCCACTGAAAATGGACCAAAATCCAGTTGGACTATCCCGGTTAACAAATGTAAAAAAAAAAAAATATATGTATATATACATATATATATATATATATATATATATATATATATATACAGTTCACACACACACACACACACACACACACACACACACACACACACACACACACACACACACACATATCTACAGATATATATATATATATATATATATATATATATATATATATATATATATATATATATATATATATATTTATACATACAGGTATACATATAGAGAGATAGTGAGAGACAGATATATATATATATGTGTGTGTGTGTGTGTGTGTGTGTGTGTGTGTGTTTATATACATAACATATTATTCAAGGCATTGTATGAGGAGCAACAGATTTGCATTTGTCTTAACTAAGTGTATGAGCATGCCCAATGGGAGTTTTGGCTACATATAAACTGTCTCCAGCCCACACCTAGCTGGATTCCAGTCTGGGATTTTGTGTATTACACAATATGACATCTGTTCCTGTTTTTGCACTGCTGCACTTCACTCACATTGGCTACAATTTTCTAAAGTTGTCTTATGTAATTAATATTGACAGCAGTTAAAACAGTACAACGCAAACAGATTGACAGTCTGCAGAAAACAAATTATTGATACCTTGCAGTCACAGAAAGTGAATACTTCTAGATTAGAGCCATGAATGCCATCACCCAAAGTGATTGCCTTAGTCCTTTAAGCCACAAAAGCTGCTTGACTGACAGGGTGTCGTTTATGACATAATCACCTTCATAAATATGTACATTTATTATTCCTCCATCACAATGTATGATTAGTTTTATAGTACTGTCCTGAGACTGAGTGAAATGCTCATACACCACTGATGATTTACTGTTACAGCAGTTACAAGGGAACACTGCTGTTTTGGGGGTAGGGGAACAACACCCTGTGATACACAATAGTGTGATTATCATTTAACCCCACTGTCTAACATCTCCCTTCATTGATGTACCAGTAATCTGTTGCAGTAAGACTGCATGAATATCTCATGCATGAGGCCTACTGAATAGAAATGGAAACATGCTAGCGAATGGTTATCTGGTGGATGTCATTTCTGTCCAACTATCCCACTACTTGCATAATGCACCAGGTCCATACATACACTGACATATCATAATAATCCAGTTGACTGCCATGTAGGTTACAAATTTACCCTGCAAATGCAGCAGTTGACTGAACTATAGTTCATGGCTGACTCTGTCTCCCACCCCCCCCAGTTAAATATACCAACTCCGAGATAGCACAACAGCGGAGGAAACGGCAAAGTCCTGAAAACGTCCCAGTTCCATTTGTTCGGCATTTTGCCTTTTTGACATTTAGCTGTTGACAAAATGACATTCGAAACATTGAATGTTCACTTAAAGAATAGGGAACCTTCTCCAAGTTCTCCTGCGAATGTGGCTGTGATGACCTAGGCGCTAGTGGGGTGCTGTGTAACCTTTCCCTTTGCTGATCCTGCTGTAGCTGTTTCCACAGGATCAGATTGTATAGCATAGCAAATACTGTGAATATCTGTACATATGTGGCTGGAGTATACTGCAGAGCTCCACCAGATATATTGAGGCACAGGAACCATGACTTCAGAAGCCCAAACCCACACTCTGTGATGTTCTTAGTTTGTGCGTGTGCCTCATTATGTTGTTCTTCCATGGGTGTGTGTGCATTTCTAATAGGTGTCATCATCCACGGTTCCAGGGTATAGCCAGCATTCCCCAGTAAATGGCCTTGTGGGATATCCACCCAGCAAACATCTGGTACAGCTGTGATGTGTGTCAGATATGGGAGTCATGATAACCGCCATTTTGCCAGCACACACATTCAGTATAAACCCCTGGGCTTTGCACATGACCTGGCAGTTGATGGAGTGGTACCCCTTGCAGTTAACATAGATTGTACCCTGCTCACCGGGTGGTGCCTTGATGTGTACATGAGTGCAATCCATGGCATCCAGTACTTCAGGGTAGTGTGCTACATGGCAGAAGTGTTGCATATTGCTGGCCCTCACCTCAGTGGTAAGTGGAAATGATATGTGCTCACTGGCATGTGGAAGAGTAGCACCCAGGAATTGGAGTATCCTGGATGCAGATGCCTGGAACACCCCCATCATGTCCTCAGTTGGTCTTTGAAAAGTACCCATGGCTAGTATCCTAAGGGTTACACATACCTTTGTCTCCACTGGGATGGGTTCCCCTCTGTTAGCTCTGGCTCTGAGTTGACGATGGCAGAGCTCAGTACGTTCTTGTAATATGTCCCTGTCCACCCTGTAGCACTCTACAATCTCCAGCTGATGTAGCTCCTGAAAGGTTACCCTGGGCCTGAACACTCTTCTCCTTCTCAGCCTAGGGCTTTTGTCAGCAGCACCAGCAGCACTGATTTCAATATCTAGCACATACAGATATAGCAGACCTGCAGCAGCCCCTAGCATTCATCATAATCATCATCATCAGCCCCCTTTTTCCCATTTTTCTACATGGGGTCGGGTATCGTGTTAACTGTTGCCAGCTTTCTCATTTCAGTGCCACACACCTGCCTTCTTCAACACTCATGCCTGACTGTCGCAGATCTTCCTTCACACAATCCATCCACCTCTTTGCTGGATGTCCTCGCTTCCTCTTACCTTCTTTCTGTCTGTCCCAAAGCTTCCTCACCAGATTGTCTTCTGATTTTCTACACATCTGTCAAAACCACCGTAATCTGTTCTCTTTGATCTTTTCTGCAACTGGAGCTACTTTGGCTTCAGCACTTATGTCCTCATTTCTCCATCTGTCCCACAGTGTGCATCCTGCCACCTTTCGCAGGCACTTCATTTCCATCACTTATAGCTTCTATAACTGTTCTGCTTTTACTGTCCAGGTTTTTGTACCATACCATAGTACCGGTCACACCACTGTCTTATACACCTTACATTTCAACTTCTTTGTCATTCTTCTGTCATAGAATACACCTGATACTCTATGCCAATTGGCTGCAGTCCCTCTGATTCTAGCTTTGACCTCTTCATTCAGACTACCTTTCTCCTCAACTACCCATTCCAGATACTTGAAGCTGTTTACT
Source organism: Protopterus annectens (assembly GCF_019279795.1). NCBI lineage: Eukaryota > Metazoa > Chordata > Ceratodontiformes > Protopteridae > Protopterus > Protopterus annectens. The sequence continues at coordinate 1,265,318,009 of NC_056729.1, forward strand.
GTTCCACTATCTTCCCTTCTATCTCTATCCTCAGCTTCTTCCGATTTCCCCAATTTGCTGCCATTACCACTGTCTTATCTGTGCTTAGGTTCATCCCATGTACCTTCAGATTTACATTCCATTCTCCTATCTTTTGCTGAAGTTCTAGCTCAGATTCTGCCTGTACTGCCAGATCATCTGAATACAGCAGCTTTGTTGATCCGTCCCCTCCAACCTTTTTGTTAATGTAGCCCATCACCAGTATGAACAGCAGTGGGCTCAATGTGGCGCTATGCACCGTGGTGCACAGCATAGCTTATACAGAAGTCAAAAATATTTATGGAAGATATCCAGTTTTAATTGATTGCTGCCTATGTCATCACTGTCACATGAGTAGTCTGCCCACGTGAACATGTTAAGCTATGGAGAGCACCACGCAAACACATGCACTGGGAACAAAAACTCCTAAAAGTAATAAGACGCACACACACACTCTGATGTCATCCATATCCTCTAGGAATATCAACATCATGTAGGAGCCTACATGAAGAGGCTATGTGGACAGAGTTGCTCCTTGTAGCAATTCAGGAAATCCATCTCATTTGCAGACATATCACTTCTGACAGCCTAGATACTACACGGTTCATAACCGTTGAGTTTGGTAATAGTACATATGCACTGTTGTATGGACCCGACGCAAGGTCCTGTAGTATATTTGTGAAAAGCATATTAGATACGTTTTTTTTTTGTTTTTATTTCTGTTAAGCATGTTTGCACAATGTGGCACATAGTGCAAATATGTCAAAATTATTAAATTATGTAATTTGCATTCCATGGAACTTTCCTTGTTTGTGCATTACTGAATCTAAAATCGTTCACACTCATGTAAGCATCGTGTCATGACACCAACAAAAGATTGTGTAAGCTTTATTGAATTCCCATCATGATCTTTAAAAATGTACTAATATCTGAATTTTTCATGCTGTGCCAGTCCTCCATTTCCTGCCAGTTATAAACAAAGTTACATTTTTGCTAGAATATTGTTTTAACATATTATGTTTAAATGTAAAGAAAATGTACTGAACCAATAAAGCAAAATGCCACAAAGTGTAATGGTCAGGGAGAGATTATCCTTAACTGGGAACACTGCAGTAGTATATGCATAAGGTCACATGTCAATGACTGCCGCTGCATGATAGTAGTTTGTTAGCAGAATAAATAAGACCTATTCAATGCATTAGGAAAAAATAACTACTCTGAGGAGTAAGACGTCAGATGAAGAAATACCTTACCACCTTTACGTTCACTGGTTGCTGATGTTACACACCTATGGCATTTATTATTTATACACTTAACTAGCCATAACTCACAAACCTAATTATAGACCTGACGACTGGACTTCTTTATATAATGGCCGGGATTCACTAATCCTCCGTGTAAGACTAAATAAGTCTTACTCGGAAACCGCAACCTAAGAGTATGATGTCAGCACATCATGCATATTCATGAGGGCGTGCTGACTCAACTCTAAGGCTAACACGGAGCGTGCATGAGTGCAGGGGGTGTGTCAGACTGGCGAGCAGTCCAAATATCCACACCCCTGCAAGTGCCTAAACTGCAAATGTCAACTGAAATGAGTGAGTCCGCTCAAATGTCTACATACCCAACACTACACTCCCACACATTCTAAATCCCTGTACAAGTTTAAAATGTAAAGCTTTCCTTTTTTTTTTTTTTTATTATTCCCGATATAGCTGCCTGTATTTGCGCATGTATGCACGGGTTTGCCCATTGCTTAGCTACAGTTAGCAGTGTAGACATCGGAGAGGATAATAAACTACTTATATGCAAATTAAGCCAAATAGCAATGGCGTAGTAGTAGCGCCTTCGCACAAAGAGGAGGCATTCCCGATTCGAGTCCCACCACTCCCCTTCCCATTTTCTGTAGGAAATCTGTGCATAAAAATAATTCCTGACATTTACCTTTAAAATTTTAGTAAAATGCATTGAAATGGTCTATGTGGTAGTGAATGAAATTTTATATATATCTATATATATATATATATATATATATATATATATATATATATATATATATATATATATATATATATGAAGGTGGAATGGTCATGCATACTGATAAATGCATAAGTAATGTATCTTAAGCAATGTGAAGCACTGCTAAGCAAAGTTTACTAGTATTAAGCACAGTTAAGTATAATTGCTCATAGCTTAGCACTGCTTTAACTAGTGCAATGGCTTTGTGCGGAGCTGCGCATCGCGCCAACTACCACAAACAAAACATGTTTGCATGGAGCTGCGCACCGCGCTAACTAGCCCAACGTCGGGCAACGTAGAGCAACGTTGGGCAAAGTTGAGCAAAGTCGGCTAAACATAGCCACACCTCCTAGCCGGTCTGGCCAGTAGTAAAAGAAAAATCAATGACAGGCCTCGAACCCGGGATACTGTGTACCCTTATCACAGTACTAAACCACTAAGCCATGGCAGCTTTACATATGGATGCATTTCCAACACACTCATATATATCAATGGAAGTTTACCCATTGCTAAGCAGGTTTGCTTTTAGCTGAGATTTTTCAAAACTGGCCAATCACAAATAAGTGTGGGAAATGAGGCATATTTAAGCTCCATAGGTGGGAATAATTGCCATAACTGGTTGTAGCTCCCATCTGCAGACAGTATGGCCGGTGTTGGAGAGGGCTCCCGTTTTCGAGCGGAACTGTGGGGCACTGAGGAGTCAAAAGTAATGGTTTGGCTCCTCGTCCATCATCATGATGCAAGACTCCTGCAGAGCCAGTTTCAAGGCACTGAGTACAAAGCGGAAGCCTGGAACTGTCTAGCACATGATCTCACCAGTGCCACAGGCATCCCTCGGACTGGTGAGCAGGTCAGACACCACTACTCAGACCTGAAGAGACGCAAGGAGGACCGACTGAACCAGTGGATACAGGAGGCCCATGAAATGGAAAATGCCCCACTACTGAGTATGTAGCCATGGAATGAAGTATTTAAGAATTGCTATTGTAGTCTATATTATGGATAGGTATGTCTCAATATCCCTTCATTTACTTCACAGCTGCAGGTGTCCGTGCTGCGAATCAGCAAGCCTATGCAGATAGGCTGCTAAGGCTGCACCACCAGGCAGGTTAGTAATTATTCTGCATGTTTCGTTATATAAAAGAAGTGAGAGAGCCTGAAAAAGAGTGTTGTAACCCATTAATAAAGGTATAATAAGTCTTGAATAACTTCTCTGCATGTACTGTTATATAAAATAAGTGAGACAGTGTGAAAAGGTGTTGTAACCCATTAATAAAGATATAATACATCTTGAATAAAAGTCCTCTGCATGCACTGATATATCAAATAAATGAGAGAGCCACTAGAAAAGTGTGTAATGTAATTAATAAAGGTATAATTCCTGGAGTGTGTCTGTGTCACTTTCTTCGATATGTTGTTGTACCCTTGCATTATAGAAATAGTACTGTTGTATTAAGCGCAGTCAACCCACACATGGGTAGGCCCATATAAAGTGGATGAAGGGAGTGCCAGTAGCTGTTAAGCATATATACAGTCCTCAACTGTCGGTTCATGGCCGGCATGTACAGGTTAATCTGGCACATGAGTAGCTTGCTATTGTGTTCTCCAGAAATGTCAGTGTGCTGCTAAAAATGTAGGGGGCTGTTAAAATATACCTGATAATGTCACCTGAATACATCCAGATATGTAGATATATAAATATAAATGAAATATATAAATATGTAGCAGTAACATCTGCATCCTGGACAATTTGCATGTCAGATACAGGTCAGGTATATCAAGAACTAGCAAAACCCATTTCACAATTTGAAAACAAACGGAAAATAAGACTTCAGTGACTGTGTCACTGAAGTCTTATTTTCCGTTTGTTTTCTGGTTTTGGTTCTACAAATATTTTCCATTTCACAATTTAACAGACATTGCATAGTGTAATAATCCATGTAGGGGATATATAACTGCAGTCAAAAGGAATGTAGTATAAACTATAAGTATATATAAGTTGTTAATGGAGGTATCTTTTTACACCCTACTGTATGTGCATAAACAATGCAATTCCACACCTCAATGGGTATGTCTAATCTCATAAACTTTGTTGGAACACATGTCCTATTGGTTTATAAATATCTGCATTTACTTTGATGCATGTGCCCTGTTCACATACCACAATCTTGGTGGCCTGTTGCCACCAATCAATCCTGCATGCTGTTGGAATGTTCACTGTTGTTCTATATATGCATGTGTTATGCTTGCTATTCAACTGTTGGAACTCTGATGTGTTGGGTTAATGGGAATACTACTGTATGCTGTTACAACTAAATTGGAATACTGTTGGCTATTACTAACCCATATTGTCATTAAATCCTCCTAAACATAGAACATATGGGAAGGCCGGTCCCAGCGGACCCACCTGTCCCACCTCAGCTGGCGATGGCACCTGGCACCAGCAGGTCCGGTGCCCAGCCAGGGACCTCCTCCTCCATTGGTCCTGTGCCACCTTTGGGTGGAAGCACTGCAGGGGATGGGGCTCATCCCCCCCATGCAAGCGTGGCCGGAGGAGGGCCACCTATCACCCTCCGAACGGTCCGGGCTGTGGTGTGTAGGGAGATCGAGCGTTCAGTCGCTGATCCTCTATGCCAGCTCGAGGCAAGAGTGGCGCAACTCACGTGTGAGCTTGCCCCTCCTATGCAGCCCCTAGCTAGCCACCCTCTGGGCTGTGAAGGTGCAGTGGTGACTGCCCATGGGTGGGGATCTCAGTTCCACTGTTGCCATCTGTGGGCTCATGGGCTTGCGAATTCCAATCCTTCCCCGTCAATGGTGTTCACCCACCTCATGTGTCATATTCTGCCCCTGTATGCATCTTATTTGTCTTGTCTGTTTACCTCCCCAACCTACCTCCCAAAATATACCTACTTCCCCTACCCCACATTCCACTCTCACCTGAAAAAAAAATGGGCAATCTGCTCTCACAAAAAAATGACGCCCCATACATAGCTGCCCATTTTGCACACATGTCTGCTGGACACATAAACTGAAATTTAATTGGCAGTACAACATACTTCGTTGTCCTCACCCCTCTCTCAGGGGTGGAAGGTTTCAAATTTCCCTCCAAATTACTAGTATATGCACAGCTGTTGCTGTTAAAAAAAATGGGCAGCTATGGACCTTCCCTACACCTGTCCTGTACATCCCTAGCTGTTTTTCCTACTGTCTTTCCCTCTTTGTGCCCCTTTTTCACCACTGTCCTATCTCCCCATTTTCTTTTCTTTCAAAGAAATGAGCGCGGGTGTTAGTGGGAGTAAGCACTTTTAAGCAGTAGTTAGCGAGTTTGCATGAGTGTGCGCTTGTGTGCGCTTAGCTAAGTATTGCTAAGCTTTGTGCAAACACATGCAAACCCACTTAAAACTGCTTAAAAGTGCCTTAGTCACCCTGCATGTGAGGGCCCTTGTTCTGTTCAGCAGCAAAATAAAACACCACTGTCACTCTTGAACCCTAGACCTTGTACACACTAGACTGCATGAAGAACCACTAAGCCACAGTAGATATACTGCAGGCTGTTGCTGAAATATATATATATATATCATGCATCAGAATGAGTGAATGTAAAGGAAAGATATGAATGCCATAACACAAAACCTGTTTTGTGGAATGTTACCAGCAGCTGTTGTGGAATTGCATTAAATGACTGTGATAACAGAACCAGCCATTTTAGCAGTAAATAATGTTACAGCAGCACTTTACAACCCCCACACAGTATCATAGCAGGACAATCCCCACCCAAATGTACAAAATACCTGTGTGTTCAAGTTCCAGCAAGGATGTAGGTAGGCATACTCAGTACTGAAATTGTCCAGATTTCATGAGCACCCTGTGCTAATGTCAACAAAAAAAAAAAAAAACACAAACTATGCAGAAGTGAGTACATTAATATCCATAGTATAGAAGTTCACAAACAGTTAATGTGCCAAATAAAAACATCTCAATAACTACGTATGTATGTATGGCAGCTAATTGTATAAGTAGAAAAGAAACTACATACTCCCATGTATCTTGTGTTAGCATTTGTAGGGGTGAGTACAATTCTACACTGGCAACTGTGTTCTGGAAGTGGCAACATTCAGGTCTGAGTACAACATTCAAATCATTGGTTACACCCCTATTATCAAGAAGTATACCAACCTTCTGACTTACACAACGGTGTCCACAGCAAACAAGCATGGTAAGGGCTACACCTACCTGACTTAGCAATTTATTGTATTTGGTTGCTATGACAGTGAGTACTGCAAGTAGGCCATGACATGTGGAGAGAGAGAGAGAGAGAGAGAGACAGTTATGTATTTACTGGCATGTAGTAGATGTTTTTGAAGAGTTCTTTACATAGTTTGAATCATCCATATGTGGCAGCAGTACGTATCTATGCACAGATGCCCTGCTTAACTACTGCCATGGAGAAATCAGTGTGTAGCTGTGTGCAGTGGGATATGACTGTGACATATGTAGTTCAGCATTAAATGTCAAACATCTGATCCATGTTATCTGCGTTCTGTACAGTAGTGTGTACAATGTCTGTTTAGGGGAGTAGCGCATACAGTTATATAAACATGGATGTGACAGAGTAACAAATGCAAGATAGTCATATTAACATGTAGCTTAGCACTGGCAACAGCTGTACCAGGCTAGTATGCTAATCTAGCATTTGCAGCTATATATACACCCTCTAATATTACTGTGTGCTCACATGTGACACCTGTTCATGTTGCAGCAAGGCCCAACAGGTCAGCCATGAGGTACACGGACTTACAACAGTGTGGTCCTTGTGTGTGTATGGTACACACATATGGAGAGATCAGTGTGTGTCAGATATCTTAGCATCATTACATGTGCATAGAGCAAGGGACATACTGCAACTGTTTGTGAAAGGTGGACATATATATGTTGTTGAAGGTTGTTATGTGCATATTTCTATGTAGGTTGTAGTGTGTGGCAAACCAGACAGCATACAGTGCTGGTATATGACATGTGGTGGTTAAACTCTGTGGGTATCATTTGTCAGGTTTGCAGTGTTGCAGCCAGTAAGGCCTGCTAAAGCTACATGAGCTGAGAACATCTTCAATGCATTCCGCACAACACTGTGCAATATTATGACATAACTGTATACCTCACAACCTTCGCATACTTGATATTCCCACCATGAAAGATTGACTGTATATGTGCCTATATGTATATCTATATGTACACCAATGGATGTTTATATGTATGTGTGTGTGTGTATATATATATATATATATATATATATATATATATATATATATATATATATATATATATATATATATATATATATATATATATATATATATATATATCAGAGAGAGAGAAAGAGACAGGGTCATATTTACTGCAACAGATGCCTGGTGTCAAAGCCATGGACTCAAGCTCAGTGTTGACACTGCATTGGCATCCCTCCTTGCAAAAACTCAGTACCCATTAACTACCACATAGGTGGTAGTCTACTTAACACCGAAGGTGTGATAAGAGACCATGGGACACAGGTGGACAGTAGTCTCCCCTTTGATAATCACAGTACCACACTAGTCATGTAATCTGTCTACGTGGCACACGTCATCACAAAAGGTGTGTCATCCAGTGAAATATATTTCAGTGTTCCCCTCTACTCCACACACATAAAACCCATTATAGAGTACAATGCCCCATGTGGTATGTACCTCACAAGACAAATACAGCAACTGGAAAGGACACAGACATACCTCACAAAGAGTAATACCGGCCTCAAACAGATGCCCTATGCAGATCGTCTCATAGAACCACAGCTAGACTGTGTTGCATACCGCCTACCCAGAGGTGACCTATGCCTAACATACAAAGCTATGTCAAACCCAGAGCTGTTGGACATGCTCCACGTAAACAGATCACAATCCCTATGAGCTACACGCTCTAGGGACCTAAACCTTGTCACCTCAATAAACAGCACATGCTGGAGGGATACATTCCTATCTCAGAGACATCCCATAATCTGGAATAAACCACTTATCAATAGCAAACAAAGCTCCTAATTAGCAGTCATCATAAATAATCCTGATGATTATATGGGAGATAGGAAATACAGCCTGGGAATCACCTCTGTGGCTCTGCTTGACAGGGCCACGTGAAATGAAATTACCTGTGTGTCAAAGGCCAGGGTAGTGTATGGCTAGACATCTATAGGCCCTAGGGCCAATAACCGATAACCTACCTATGAACTGATACACACCCACATGTACTTGTTGCAATAATTGCTATGTGAGGTTGACTGAGTGTGATGGTGAATGTGTTGGTGAATGTGTCAGAGTTCTGTATATGTGTGGTAGCTAAGTGGGAAACTGTTTCTGTCATGGTATTATGTGTCCTAGCTGTGATCCCAACAAAAGATGTGTATGCTATTGCTAGGAAGAAAAAGCAGTATGCCATACGATCTGACATAGTCCATTGGTGTCAACTGGGGTGTCCCATTGTAGGCTACAGCAATATACGTATGCTTATTGAGTGTTACTGCTGGTGAATCCAACCTTTGTATGAACTGTAGTACTACCTGAAGCTGTATGCCTAAACAGCACAGTATGGTGTATGTCCACATTTCTTGGAACCACTGTTTTGTGTGTTCCCTGTAGTCCTCCCAGATGACATACCTTAGGCATAAGGTTTTGTAACTACTGACACACAGTACTGTATGGTACACTGGTAAAGGTCATGTGGGTTGCCATACCTTTGTGTCTGGTATGTATGTCTGATGTGTGTGTGTATGCCTGTACCATGGCCTCGGTCCTATGTGTGTTACAGGATATAGGTGCATATCTAGCAACATGTATAATCTAGTACAGCAGTATGCCACCTATATTAACAAATGTGTACATATGTTAGGCAGGGGATTGCCATCAATGAATAGTGTAGTATACTGGTAATACTGTAACTGGACTTTACAATCATTGCAATGGATTACATGTTACTTTATGCATTAGCTTGATATACACCCCCTGTAGCTAGGTGGTGCATTGTGTCGCATACAGTGTGCCATGTACTGTTGTATAGTCTTACATACTGGTTTATCTTTGTTGCTGTGCAAAACATGGTTTGATATATAGAGTGTACCAGGCACTGTCAGGCAGTTGTGGGTTGAGCACTGATATGTGGTATTGAAAGTGTGTATCCTCTGACAGCCAATAAGTTGCTATATATGGCAGTTAATTGATATCTGTACTTTAGAATGTTAAGTGTGCCACATGACTTGCTCAAACATATTGTTTCATTGTCTTCCAGGGTCATGGCCCACCATCGTAATCCCTCATATAGCCCAGCAGAGGAGGAACTGATTACAGCCACCTTGGTTCAGCACTACGCCCTGCTGTTCTCAAGAACCAGCCAGGACCAGCATGAGTGGACTGCACTGTGGCAAGATCTTGTCTGTAGGGTAAATGACATAGGCATGCATAACTGGACATATGAGCAGGTACGCCATTACTGCAGTGATTTAATTGGACATGTCCGGCAGCGTGCATCTGATATCCGTAGACAACAGCTTGCCACAGGTGGTGGGGTAGCCATCCACCCCCCCTCACCAGATTGGCGGAGCTGCTCCTGAGCCAGGTGGCTTTTGGCCAACAACAAAAACTAAGATGTATCATCATGGAAGCTGGAGCCACCCACCAAGTTGACACGGAGCATGCAGGTAACATGGCATAGCTATACACTACTGTTACCTCTATTGATAGATCATGCTTATGTGAGATGTGTACTGTGTAGTTAGAAAATGTGGTGCCTAGTGTTGTGCAATAATAATAATTAGGAATATAATCTGCAGGCCTGTGACTGTCAACTGTTGTACTACTGTAAGATTGCAAACACACAGTAGCAATGCCACAGTTGTTGCCACTGACAAACTGTCTCATATCCTTGTAGGTCCCTCTGGTGTGACAGCAAGGCAGCAGACCCATGCTGCTGAGTGTGTTCTACATTTAATATTGCTAATTAAATGTGCATGTCATAGGTGAGATGTAGGCCATGTACACGTCACACACCTGCACATAATGCATGCTGTGCATGTTTGCTGTGAGACTATGCACATCTCAGTAACGTGAGTAGCTGCCTCAAACACATGCAATACACAGAGCATCCCACACAATTGTGGCAACACTGTAGTGGACATTGGATAGGCAGAGTCGATACACATGCACACAACATACACAACTGTGTCATACGCAGTACAGGTTAACATGCTAAACATGGCGTATTCAGACACCCGCTGTAAGGTCACACTCCATAATCCCAAATGTCATCCACACAGCACACATAATATACCTGAGGGGTAGAGGCCTCTCATGTGGCTGTGCGACACTCTTCAACACATAACACATTCATGTTAGGCAATGCCCCCTATTGGGCACCTTACAAATCCATGTAACAACTGGCTGTGAAATGGTGACTGTAGCCATGGTACTGCAGTTCAGGTACAGCATGCTATGTGCCGGTCTGGCACACATTAGTAGCCTTGAGTGACCACATGATGCTGCATGATGATGGCTCATGGTACTACACCCCATCCAGTTACAGTGGCCACAGTACTGCACATATCATTAATTCCTATGCACCTCAATGTTGTGTGTGTGCAAACATATGCACCTATACACAATATGCATAGCAATCACCATTTGTACAAAGTGACACACATATGTCTTGTAATGCTATTGAGTTTATAGGTCACATGACACACATTGTGTATGTATGATGTTTAATGTTGCAGTTGTGTTGTAGCATGCCATGTTATGGCTGGCACTGGCATGTCCACAATATGTCCTACACTCACCATAACCACTGTACAATGGCTATGTTGAGCAATGGTATTTCATCAGGTATACATGCAGCACTCATCCTGTGTGTATACATAGCATGCATGTGTTAAACCTGTGTCCACAATTATCTGCTAAAGACACAGATGCTCTAATCAGAAATGGATATCTATGTGACACACAGATACACATCCAGCCATGGTATGTATACCTGTGAGTGATGGTGCACAGGACATTGCAGAGATTGTAATACTTGCACAGCAATGTTGTGTCCATGTACACATTGCATTCCAGGGTGAGGCCAATCACTGAACAAAAACACACATGCATCAAAGCCATGTATACTGTTATTAGCAAGGGCTGTCTACACTCACACTGCATGCTGTTGAGCAACACACATCCTGCATGCTGACACGTTTGATATAAATGTTTGGCTTGTGATACTGTACCCCACCATCACATGCTATTGAGTATGTTCTGGATTGCTGGTGGTGTGTGTGTGTGTGTGTGTGTGTGTGTGTGTGTGTGTGTGTGTGTGTGTGTGTGTGTGTGTGTGTGTGTGTGTGTGTGTGTGTGTCTGTTTTAGTGAGGAGTGTATTTGTGTGCATGTGTGCATGTGTGCGTGTGTTCATGTGTGCATGTGTGCATGTATGCATGCGTGCCGACATCATGTACAGGTTGTAAAGTGTGTTTCCTGTCTTCCTCTCACAGGTGCTGAGTTTGAGCTGGTTCACTGCAGCAGGGAAACTGATGTCACTGATCATAATAGTGATAATGATGATAGGTGTGTTGAGTCACAGGCATATTTGCCAGGGTCTGTCGTTGGGCCACCAATCGACAGTACACAAGTGTCCATCCCGTCCATGCACACAGTCAAACTTCCAATACATCTATCACCAATGCCTTTAGCTGAGGGACAGCGTACAGCCGGCATTGGCCAGGACAGTTTGGTATCTATGGCACATGCATCCCGACACAGCAGCCATACCCAGATGTCTGGAAGGGTACCACATAGGCAGATGTCCAGGGGTTCTTGACAGAGCACTGCTGCTCATCATGCCACTGGCAGATGTGCCACAGGTCTTACAACCTCACTCATGTTCCAGGCTGTCAAGGAGGCACAGGCACGTATGGAGCGGTACACCAGACAGGGACTAAGGGCACAGAGGGTACATAACACCTCCATAATTGACAGTATCCGTGACCTAGCAGGTGCCATCTGTAATTACACTGAGGTCACTGATAGACGTTGGGGTTAGACATTAGATGTCCTCCGCAATGTCATGTCCATGTGTCAGGACAGTGCGGGATGGTTGAGTCATCAACGTGGACATATGCCAGCAACATCAGCAGCTGGCAGTTGCTGTGGACGTCCCTCAAATCACAGCCGCTCCCATAGTCCAGTACCAGTGCAGCAAAGTTGGGGGTGGGCTGTGCATAGAAAGTTCTAGAAGACCATGTGCACGTGGCTTTGGACAGTCCCAGCGGGGACCTGGGTCCAGTGTACATCCATCTACCTCTGGGGATAGTACCCGGTCTGGCTTAGTACCTGATAGTGTTAGTAGCACCCCTGCCAGGCACAGGTACTGTATCCATGGCCAGAGACTGTGATCTGTAAAGCCTGCCAGGTACAGTCTGTGGCTGTCCCAGAAATAGCCATATATGGCAGCCACATGGTGGAATTGTGTGCATGCAGACACACACACACAAAAACAAGACACCTAGGGCTAACACATACCTGCACACATTACATCAACATTGGCCCATAGCAGAACTCTTGGCCCTCACACACACACACACACACACACACACACACACACACACACACACACACACACACACACACACACACACACACACACACACACACACACACACACACATACATGTCAATTGTATGGCTCTCTGTAGGCCTCTGGCAAACCAACAACACACCCTGTGCATATGATGAAACCTGTGCCACCTCCTCTCATCTGTAACATCGATGCAGGAACAGGTTACCATGGTGCTGATGCACAGGGTGACTTTATAGCAGTATAGCAATGTTAGCATGTTGTCAGCATTAGAGTGTAATGATATGCTTGAAGGTGTAGCTGTGCAGGCATGATGCCTTTAAGCTATGATTGTCAATGTAGTAATGTTTACACCAGGGTTAGTTCCAATAGTGTATTGTCTGCCCACGTGCCACTTGGCTGATGTGCATAGCATTGGCAGCATGTGTTAGAGAGTGGACAGTATGTGTGGGATGTGTGTGGCACAGATTTGCAGGTGTACATTTGTGAACATTGTGGAGGTGTGCTGTCTGCATGTACGTGCCTAGTGGACACATGGGCAGGGTGAAATGCCCTGTATTACACAGTAACACTCCATAGTTTCTATTGGTGGCCAGTATGCATTGTACTACACACATTTCAGAACTTTAATACACATGTCTGTTTGACATCATTTGACACTATGCTGTGGGTAATACTGTTACTATCTGTCATTGTTTTGCATTCTGGTAGTATACATAACTTAAACAGCCTGACCATAACCAATCGTTAGATGATGTCTTGACAACTGACAAACAGATGTAGGACACACAGTAACATTTGGATCCTTCAGGTACTATACTCTGCCAGTAACCAGTGGTATTCATCTGCACCCATTACTGAGACCACTCCTGTTTGGCATATAGCTCTCTTAGGTACAAGCAATCACAGTAGTGATATGTCCGTCCACGTCTGATAATGCATACTGTGGCCTATAATGCATTCTCCAGATGACACACACATCCTCCACAAGGGTATCACACAGACAGATCCCTGTTGTCAAACCCATGCTACAAAGCTATAAGCCAACCAAAGCATAGTCATCCACCTTTACGGAACATAGCATCCACACAGTACCACATAGGTAGTAGCCACCAACATGCAGAACAGGTACCGATGTGTACATGCAACCAAGTGGTACGTCATCTCTCCTTTGATAATCACATTTCCAAAGGTATTTTTAAATCCGTCGGTGGATCATATAAGCAATAAGGGGTCTGCATGCATATTCACAAAGGTTGTTGTACACCTATAATGAATAGCCATCAATGACAGACTTTGCTGCATTTGAACAGGTCTGACAAATACCTCGGCCATAAACCCTCACTCACACAATTCAATAGAAACCGTAATGAGTGTGTGTGACACGGATGACCTAGGCCAGGGATCACTGCAGTGGCTGGCCTTGTCACAAGCATACAGATGTGACCTAAGGTCTGGAAAGCAGCAGCACACTCTGGAAAAGATGACAGATGTGTTCTTGGAGAAAGCAGGGTTCCTACACATGCAATAATTGAGGTCACATGTACGTATATGTATTTGCTACCTCACATATGCAATGCACATACTGTTGTCATAATGATATGTCATACAGTAGTAAAAGCAAAACCCACAACACATTGACCAACAGTGTCACACACATACAGCACACACACTTACCAAGTGCAGGATTCAAGCCCCTACCTAACTACTTCATGATACTAGAGGAGTATGCATTAACACGACACGTTATACACATTACTATGAGTGCTTTTTTTCCACAGGTATATTTGTAGGATGTTGACATCATCAGACTTGACCAAGATTAGTATACCACTTTTAAGGTGTTTTACTACTCTCCAAAAGGGTTTCTCCTATCCAAGGAGATCACACACATGTATTAAGTGCAGGATTCAAACCCCTAACTAACTGATTTATGACACTACAGGAATACGCATTTACAAGACACGCTGCACATATCACTGTGAGTTCTTTTTTCCACAGGTATATTTGTAGGATGGTGACATCATCAGACCTGACAAAGATTAGTATACCACTTTTAAGGTGTTTAAGTACTCTTCAAAAAGGGTGCTCCTCTCCAAGGAAATCACACACTTGTCATGTGCAGGATTCAAAGCCCTACCTAACTGGTTTCTGATACTACAGGAATGCACATTTACACGATGCACTATACACATTATTGGGAGTTCTTTTTTCCACAGGTATATTTGTAGGATGGTGACAGCATCAGACCTGACAAAGATTAGTATACCACTTTTAAGGTGTTTGAGTACTCTCCAAAAAGGTTGTTCCTCTCCAAGGAGATCACACACAAACACTTGTCAAGTACAGAATTCAAACCCCTACCGAACTGGTTTATGAGACTAAAGGAGTACGCATTTGCACGACACGCTAAGCACATTACTGTTAGTTCTCATTTCCACAGGTATATTTGTAGGATGGTGACATCATCAGACTTGCCCAAGATTAGTATACCACTTTTAAGGTGTTTTACTACTCTCCAAAAGGGTTGTTCCTCTCCAAAGAGATCACACACCCTTGTCAAGTGCAAGATTCAAACCCATACCTAACTGTTTTATGATACTACAGGTGCATGCATTTACACAATGCGTCATACACTTTACTGTGAGTTCTTCTTTCCACAGGTATATTTGTAGGATGGTGACATCATCAGACTAGACAAAGTGGGTTACATTAGGTGACATTGGGTGGGCTACATAGAAGGAATGTCTAAACACTTTGGCCATGTGATCATCAAAAGTGAGTTTACTATCTAACTGTGTCCCCAGGGCCTTCAAGATTTTCTCCATACATACTGGAGTACCACCTATGTGGTAATTTGTTTGCACTTTGTTTTAGCTAAAGGGGATGACTATACATTCTTTGGCATTCTGCTTGGGGCATTGTTTTGACACCAGGTATCTGTCTCTGTAAGCCCCTTCTGGAGGATGTGTGTGTGTCAGCCATAGAGTCGATTATGGACCACAGTTAGTAGTCATCTGCAAACCTGTTCAGCCATACTCCTCCCGTGCTTGCCTGTACCTCTGCGTAGTGTCTACTGAACAGGTGGGGTCCCAGGACCAGGACCTGTGGGATGCCATTTGTGACTGGCTTAGAGTCGGACATGGCACCCGCAACTCTGAACATGTGTGTTTGATCTGTGAGCCACTTGGACACCCATCCTGTGACATAGCTGTTAATGTTCAAGCTGGTAAGCATGTCCATGATGACAGAGTGGGGAATGATGTAAAAAGTCCATAGTGAGGTCCAGGTGGGCTGTGTGGACTACTTTCACCTCCATCTATGTCCTTGGTAACTGTTTAAAATAAGTCAACTATGTTTAGGAGGCAGGATCTGCCTTTAACAAGGTGAGGTTGTGTAGAGTCCAGTGTCTGGAGGTCCCCAATGTCTCTGTTTATGGGTTCCATGACAATTTGCTCAATAGCTTTGTAGACCAGGCTGAGTAGACATATAGGGCAATGGTTTCCAGGTTCTGTTGTGGCACCTCCTTTGTGGAGCTGGATGACTGTTAGTGTATGCCATTCTTTGGGTACATAGCCTGTGGGACGACTGAGTCTGGGCAGTGAATGTAGGTGAGGGTGTAGTTCCTTTTGGGCCTAGTGTAAGATGCAGCCTGGGACACCATCCAGTCTCATTGATGCTGTGTTCTTGGCTTTGGAGAGGGCTGTCTTAACCTGCATGCCCATGAAGTCTGGGGCTCAGCATCCTTCTGTGATGGACAGAGGCCCTTTTGGGGGTGATGGCAGAAGTTTACACTGAACTTGTCCCCCAGGATGTGGGCAATGAAAGCTGGTTCAGTGTATTTCTTGCCATTTGTCAGTAGCTGACAGCATATTTGGAAGTTGACACCTACATGTCTGGTATAGCTACCGCAGGCTTTGTGGTTGTTATTCTTACATTCCTTGGCAATTTGTCTTTAGAAACTGTCCTTGAATTTTTTTATGAGTGATCATTGTTTCTTCCTAATAATGATCAGTGATGCCTTTCCTTTAGTGAAGTTGGCTCTATCAGGTGTTAGTTTCCTCCTTCTGTTGTCTAGCTTATTTATGGGCAACGACCACCAGACTGTTTTCTTATTTTTGGAGGAGTGCATCTTGGTTTTATTTGTGATGTCTCGATCCATGCATCCCTGTAGATGCTCATAGGATGCACTTGTAAATGATTCAGCAGATTGTATACCATTATCCTATAGCAAGAGGGCTTTTGAACATTCCACTTTGGTCTTGGAACGTGTGCAGTTTGCTTTTGAAAATGTCTTCACGGTGGTTTCATTGACTGGGTGGGGGGGGGGTGTGGATGTCCAGTGTGATTACTTTATGATCTGAAATTACCAGCGAGGGTTTTATCTCAGTTGTGGAATACTGGTACCCCATGTTGGTGATGATCATGTCCAGTATGGTGTCACCTCTAGTGGGCATGGTGACCAGCTGTTCCAGGGTGTTAGTGTTTTTAAAATCTAGGAAACATTGGGCAAAGTACGTTGTACACGAGTAATTCTCCCACTCAATGTTTGGGTAGTTGTAATCATCTCATATAATGGTGTTTGATAGGACCTTTATATTTTCCACTCTCCTCAGGAATACTGAGTGAGGTTCCTGTGACAAGGTAGGTGATCTGTAGCAGGCTACAATCTGATGAGCAGTTTTGCCCAATGTTATTTTTACTTGCATGGTCTCCAAGGCCTCATGCTGTGCCACTAACCTGAAGGTGTGGGAATCCATAAGGTAAATGGGTACACCCCTTCCTTTTGTATTTCAGTCTTGGTTTTGGGTCCGAAGGTCAGAGGGATTGTGAGTGTTTTACATGGAGCATGTCCAACAGCTCTGCATTTGACATAGTTTTGTATGTTAGGCAGTGAACACATGTGAGTAGGCGATATGCAAGGGAGTACAGATGGAGCATTTTGAGATGGTCTGTGTATGGCATGTATTTCAGGCCGCTAATGCTCTTTGTGAGGTATTGCTGCAGGCTTTCCAGTTGTTGTCGTTGTCTTGTGAGGTACATAGCAAAAGTGGTGTTGTACTCTATTATAGTTCTAGTGAGTGATGAATAGTGGGGAACAATGTCCTCTTCTATTCTGCATGAGACACATTTTGTGATGAGGTGTGCCACATAGCAGGGTTTCCTGACTAATGTGGGGATGTGATTATCACAGTTGTGTCCACTGTCCACCTGTGACCCAAGGTCTCTTGTCACACTTTCAGTGTTAAGTATACTACCACCTATGTTGTAGTTCTTGGCTACAGAGTTTTTAACAAAGGGGATGACAATGCACCTTTTGGCATTGAGCTAGAGCCCATGGCTTTGACAACAGCCGTCTGTCTCAGTGAGGCCCTTTTGTAGGATGTCCACATCTTTAGTGTTTACAGTTATGGCTCCTAGTTTGCAGTCCTCTGGAAACTTCAGTAGCCACAGACCTTCCATGTTAAAGTTTACTTCAGGGAAGTAGATACTAAACAGGACAAGACACAGGACTGGACCTTGTGGTACTGCACTCATCACTGGTCCAAAGTCATACTTGGAGTCTGCTACTTTCACAGTGTGTGTTCTGTCAGTAAGCCTGTTGGCAACCAACCTTGTGGCATAGCAGTTTATACCTAGTTTAGTGGGTTTATCTATATTTCTAGGGTGTGGGGTGGTGTTGTAATCTGTGGCAGGATCAACATAGGCTGTTTGAACCATCTTACCCTTGTCTACGGTTCTGTTGACTGCTTCAATGTCATCTATCAGGTTTAGTAGACATGATCTGCATTTTACAAACCCAACATGGTTGTGGTCCAGGGTTTGGAGATTACCAATGTAATTTTTTATATGTTGTATGATGATACATTCCATGGCCTTGAAGAGCAGGCTCATCAGGCTAATGGGGTGCTAGTTCCTGGGGTCCATGGTGTCTCCACCCTTGTGTAGTAGGATAACCATCACTGTGCACCATTCAGCAGGCACAAAGCATGAGGTGAGGCTATGACTGCACATGGTACATCAGTGTGGTGCCTGTTCGTTCTGTGGTTTGTGTGGAACACAGCCTGTGAAGTTATCTGGTCCCATGGCTGCTGTCATACTGGCTTTGGAGAGTGTTTTTTACCTGTGCAGCCGTGATGACAGCAACTTTGCAATCTTCCATTATAGAGATGTGCTCTTTCATGGATGAGAGGGAGGTAAAGTTAACACTGATCCTATCTGCCAGGATGTTGGCAATATCAGTTGGGTCTGTATATTTAGTGCCATTGAGCTGTAACTCAGAACAGATCTGAGTGTAGCCATGACATGGACCTGTCTGTTGGGCAGAGATCTCCTGAGTAGACAGTATGCACCAGAGTACAGATTGGGTTACACTCAGTCGTGTTGCATGGGGCAACTGTTTGAGGCCAGTAATCCTCTTGTTAGGGTACTTCAGTGGTCTTTCTGGCTGCTGAACGTGCCTAGTCAGATTCATTGCAAGTGTGTTGTGGTACTCTCTGATGGGTCTGATGACTGATGAGTAGTAGGAACCTCCTTTGACCTACATGGACAGACCTTGGCAGTTTGTGTGAACACATAGCATGATTTTCTGACAACTTTGTGAATGTGTTTCTGGAAGTAGAGATGTCTATCCACATTTGTCCATAGATCCCTTATTATCACCTCCGTATTTGGCATGCGTGTGAGCATGCCCAGTATGACCTTTCAGTATTTTGTTGCCTGACATTTGCTTTGTTTATTTAAGTGTGTGAGCATGCCCAGTATGACCTTTCAGTGTGATGCTGAATGAAAGCCACTACATTTGTTGCAGTGTGTGAGCAGGCCTGGTATAGACATTTATACTATATGTGTATGGAAAATCAAGTTGTATTTTTACAGCAGGCCTCACCTGTGTGTCATAGATCAACAGGGATCAGGCTGTGCCTGCACAGCTTCCATGAGACACTTTGCATAGACTTATCAACATTTCTACATACAGCGGGGACAGCTATTCTTTGTACATTTCCACCTGGGGGCACACTTGATTGTTACTGTGGGTGTACATAGGATGAGGGGTTCACCTGACACTTATACACATTTGCTATGCATGCACTGCTATGTACGGTACACCATTTCAGTCTGTACTGTTGCCTATCATACTGGCTTGAGGCATACTACTGTACTACACTTCTTAGCGTCCAATGCAACGTATATTAGACTGTAACTTCATAGCCTACACAACCCACATCACACCGCCTGGCCTGATGTTCTCTGTCTGCATAGGCCTGTGGGGGAGGTTACCCATATGCCTCTTTAGGGGCATGTTACAGCACTTCTTTGTGTTTGCATTAGTGTACAATTGTCCTGCTGTGTCGGTGCTACTGAAATGCTATCATGGCTTAGTGGTTCAGTACTGTGACAATAGTGCACAGTATCCTGGGTTTGAGCTCTGTCACTGCTTTTTATTTTCATGCTGGGCAGACCCAGACTGCTTAAGGTACAGTAAAGCTAATATGAGCATGTTTACCTGTCTTTGCTCAACTTTGCCCGACCTTGCCTTCATTGCTCAACATTGCCTGACATTGTGCTAGTTAGCACGTGCAATTTTGTTCACATATACTAAATATTGGTAAAAGCTGCTTAGCACTACTTTATATTGCTTAAAACATGGCAATCATGCCTCAGGTGTTGCTGCAGGGCAGCTTATGTCGGATGCACATACTACACTCCCTATACATGTTTGGAAACAGGTAGTGTCAAGTTAGGCATCTCTTTTATTTTATGTGTGAGTCAGAGAGAGGTATCATTTCCAGGGTTCCTACTGAGCCAGTGTACATGCTATGCGTTGCCTCTTTACCAAGGCCAAGGCATACTGGGCACGCCTCCTTCTGCCTACTGTGGATGGCTCAGGTTGCTCCTCCTCCAAGTCACACTGTGCCTGTGCAGGCCTTGGCAATGGTGGGAGGCTGTTTGGCCCTGCCCCATGCTGTTCCTGCTGCAGCTGTTTTTGCAGGATCATATTGTGTAGCATGGCACATACCATGACAATTTGGGTACATGTAGTTAGTGAGTACTGCAAGGTTCCACCAGATGTGTCCAGGCACCGGAACCATGACTTGACCATCCCAAACACATGCTCAATTATATTTCATGTTTGTGCGTGTGCCTCATTATGGAGTTCTTGTTCAGGTGTGTGTGCATTTCTGATGGGTGTTATCAGCCACAGGTCCAGTGCGTATCCAGCATTCCCCACTAGGTGACCTTCAGGGATGTCCCCATTGGCAAATGTCTGGTACAGCTACATCAGATGCCAGATATAGGAATCGTGGTAGCTTCCAGGGCAGCCAGCACACACATTCAGTATTATGCCCTGGGCATCGCACATGACCTGGCAATTGATGGCGTGGAAGCCCTTGCAGTTAATGTAAGCCCTACCCTGCTCACTGGCTGGTGCTTTGATGTGTATGTGCGTGCAGTCAATTGCACCCACTACCTCAGGGTATTCCGCTATTTGCTGGAAGAGATGCATATTGCTGGCCAATACCTCATGGGAATTGGGGAAATATACATGTGCTGACATGGCATTCAGGAACTGGTGCAGTACCCTTGATGCTGATGCCTGTGAAATCCCCATCATATCACCAGTTGGTCTCTGGAAGGTACCTGTTGCTAGTATTCTTAGGCCAACACATACCTTGGCTTCCACTGGGATGAGTTCCCCTCTGTTGGTTCTGTGTGTGAGGTGTGTCCTGCACAGCTCAACAATTTGCTGCAGGAGGTCTATGTCCACTCTATAGTGCTCCACTATCTCCAGCTCATGTAGCCCCTGGTAGGTTACCCTGGGTCTGTACACTCTTCTCCGTCTCCTCACAGTGGGTTGCTCAGCAGCATTCGCAATGGCACCACCCTCAGCATCTTGCACATGTTGCCTTATAATAGCAATGGCAGCCCCTAACATTTTTTTGTCTCAGTTAAGCTTTTTAAGTTTTCACTTCTCTTTGTAGACTGCAGTGTTGCAGTGTTTCTGAGAAAAACATGGGGGAATGTTGTTTGCAGAGTTTTATGTGCTGGGCTGGGCTAGTGTACTGCCTGTGTAATTGGCTGATTCTGATTGATTTCACCTGGCAGGTCTGCTAGTTCTCCTTGGTTAACTTCCTACTACTTCTTTTCCTTCCTTTTCCCTTTCTATTTCCACAGGGGGCAGCGACACGCAAACAAGCACAAACACGTGCAGATCGCACAGAGGCTTAGACGGGTTTACAGGTGCTCACACGCGTGCACACAGTGTAAGCATCTTTGCAAGAAACTTTGGTGATATCCACGGCATACAACTTTGGTTTCCTGGGTTTCAGTTAAGACAACTGTAGACACGCCTCTTCCAGTCCTGAGTCAATTACAGCAAACACATGCCACTCTGCTCCAATAAGCTTACAGTCTTTGATACATACCCCCTCATGATGTCACCTATTTTCTACTCTGTTTCTCCCCTAGTCCTACTCTTACACTCTAGGGACATGGTTCACATGGCAGGGAAAATTGGGATTCACTATCCTTATCCTCATTTGCATAGGATTGCCTAGTAATGCTTGGTTACATCTCTCGGACTGAATTTCCCCCCTTAGCAACCACTACTCAGTAGTCATGTTGTCTTCAGCCTGCTAATCACCTGCATGGCAGATGAATATTTTTAATAAAATGCCTATTTTTGGCTTTTATTTATTTTTTTGCTGGTTTTTAGACCGCCGCACATTTGCGCGGCACTGCTCTACGCTTAAACATTGGAGATCAGGGAAAAAAATATATTTTTTATTATTTTGCAACAGATAAAAATGCCAATGGCCTTACATTTGGCCATTGGCATGCTTCTGCAACTGGATGCATCCTTTATTTGGAGCTGTCATAGCTCCGTTTTGCTATTTGCAGAACGGTACTCCGTTACCAACGGAGTACATTTCTGCAAATAACACTACTCTTACTCGGACAGGTTAGTGTTTCCTGGATCGCAAATTTACCTCATTTGCGTAGCTTTCAGCAGCAAATGAGGTAATTTGCATAACATAACACTGTCTGTGCAAGGGTAGTTTTAGGAGCTCTCATGCACACCCCTGCCGGCTGTTCCTGGATCGCTCGGCAGACATATTGTCTGCATGGAGTCTTACTCTACTCTTAGACTCCATGCAATCCTTCGTGAATCTGGCCCAATATCTTACAACATGTTTTCCCAAATACAACTTTGCATTCTGGGGGCAAACATCTACATGCCACATCAAATTCACAATACTGGTAGCAATTCACTGCATGCTAACTAGGTCTACAAAATCCATTCATTCTTTTATATCTGAAACCTGTAGTCAGCATAAATTTAATTCCTTACTAAAAAGGTACTTGATTGACTTAGGGCTAGGCTTATATTCAGCCTCAGGATAATCATCCATATGCATAACTCTTTGCTTATATTATTGTATAAGGAGCTACTTCTATGGAACCATTTAGATCAAGCTTTTATAAATACTACCTCAATTTTACTATTTCTCTTCCTATTCTCACTCTTCCCCAGTTATATACCACTTTTACATGCCGTCTACTGTCTCTCTCCTACATCTAGACCAATTTATTCATATTCAATTTATTTTTCTTTTTTATTTCTCTACACATCTTTTTCCTCATTTTCTTCTGACTCGATGATATACATATCTGGTGTACTTCTATCTACTCCAAATAGTCTACATAGTACTTCTTATTCTTTAATATCAGTCTTTTATTCCCTCGTTATTTCTTCTTTGTTTATTCCATTTCTTAATACTTGGGAAAAGTAAGTTTATATAGAAACTCACTTGTCTTCAATACTCTTATTGAAATGATTTTTCTATATTAGATTTCAGCTAGCTCAATTCCTATGCATGTAAATGTTTTACTGTTGTGGCTAATGTGATGTCAAAATTGTTAAACTTTTGATCTGTTAATAGTTTTAAAATCCTACTTTATTATTTCTATCTTATGTTTCACTGTTAAGTTTTATCTGCATTTTTTCTCACCAGGCTTACACTGAAAACAGACTTTCCTCCCAGTCCAACATTCCAGGTAACGATACAAAAATATATCTATCTGTAGATAGATATATCTACAAATAGATATATTTAAATACAGATATAGATATATAAATGTGGTCTCAGTGGGGCCTAATAAAAATTCTTGAGCATGGAGACGTATTTGGTTAATAGGATATGTGTAAAGAGGTCTAGCCATCATATACATAGGAGATCTGATTTCTATGAGTATTGCTAGTTTTATTATGGTAATTTTAGCTCAAAGGATAATTGGGATATTGACTTGTATCTTACTTATATTTTGTTTTACAAAAGTAAGATTACCATAATTATAAATATCCATTGCTTTCATTGGGCCAAAAATGATTTTCTGTAAGTATTTAACTCAGTGGTTATCTAACAAAATTGAAAAGGCTTCTAAACAAAGCAGTTAGGAAGAAATTATTTGACAGTCACAGATTGTGAAATGGAAAGGTAACATGGAGTGCATATTAATCTTGAAGTAGGATTCAAACAGTGACAAAACTTCTCATATATCATATATTATGAATCTAGTATCAGGATGCCTCATTATCCGCGGTGGTGCAGTGGTAGTATTGTTGCCTCACAGCAAGAGGTTCTCCAGTGCGGGGAGTGCCTTCTGTGTTGAGTCTGCATGCCCTCCCCGTAGTTGAGTGGGTGTTCGAAAGATATGCGTAAATGGGCGTGCCTTCGTTGAAGGTTGAACATCGAGCTGACATCTTGGCATTTGTGAAAATCTACTGTCAATCATTAGCGGACCGGAGTTCCACTGTGGCGACCCCTAACCGGGAAAAGCCGAAAGACAACAACATCAGGATGCCTCATTATTTTATTTTCTGGTGATATAACAAGTATTGACTCACTCTGCCAACAGTTATGTTACAGGTTAATTTCCACAATTTACAGTGAATATGCAACTTCCAGCTGTCCAAAGGACATTCATTGAGGTTTCAAAGGCTAGATTTCTTCTCTTGCTGGAAGTTTAGATACTGGTAAGGTTATCAAAATGAAAGTATCTCCATTTTTTGGGGAAAATGCAGTAGGCCAGAATGCTTAAAGCCAATGCACAGTGTTCAATACTGGGGATCAGGACCATAAAAATTGAAACTATACAGTGTTGAAAACAAATTCTGTCTATATATGAACAATTATTGTCAGAGTTAAAAAAGTAGGTAAACCAGAAAGGACCATATACTGGAGAAGTATCCGTATCAGCTGTAGATGACATCTACATAAAATGACTGATGTACCTATTATATAGGGAACATTTCTGGGTTTAACAGATAGGGTATCATACAGAAAACAGATATGAGGTATACCTGTGTCATCAATCCAACCCACAGAAAAATTGTGAAGAGAGGTTAGAAAGGTATGTAGTTTATTTATGCCTATACAAGTCTGTAGGTGCCTTCAGGTCAGTATAATAGTTTGCCCTAGCTATTTGCTATCAACAGTAGTCAATAAGCCACCTACAAACATGAAGGCATCCAGCACATGATGGATATGGCCTCCTGACCTCTGCAAAATAGTTAGTTCTCTTTTTAACTGTTGCATATGGAAGAAGAAGCCGGAAGATGTATATTTCCTGTCCAATTTAGTATAGTAAGAGAGTGAACAATGGATTTTCTGTAAATGAATCATATCAGGAAAACACATCTTATAACATTTTAGCCTAGCATCATGATATACTGCCAGTATTGTTAGTAGGACAAGACTTTGAAAGAGAGCTTAAACATCATTTCTTTAAGAAATTGAACAAATGAAAGAGCTTAACCATCTGTGGGCCGGATTCACGAAGGCTTGCACGGACGTCCCGCTCACCAGACTGAGTAAGGAGAAGGTCACAGTAAGCTGCCTGTCGGGTGCTAGAATCCGCCACATAACGCAAGCACTCAGGTCTCTCAACAACAGGTACAAGTATGACTCAGTCATTGTCCACGCTGGTGTCAACGACCTGAGACATACCTCCTTGGACTACATGAAAAGGGACATCGAGGAGCTCTCTGATTATGTAGCCCAGGCAGGTATGACCCTGACCTTGAGCAGTATCCTACCTTCACCTAGAATGATGCCACAATACAGTGATAAGATGATCAGCTTTAATAATTGGCTTAAATTCTGGTGTCATTCAAAGGGGATCCAATGTCTGTCTGCCTGGGATGACATGCTGGACAAGCCACGCTGCTTCACAAGGGACGGCTTGCACCTGTCACCGCTGGGCTTCCGGATATTGGCAAAGGCTCTTGCCACCCCCATAGTGCCTTTTTAGGCAAGGCTCAAATTCTAAACCTACCACCCTAGAACACCAAAAAGGAAAAAAACTAAGGGTAATGCTGCTCAATGCCAGAAGTCTCAATCTCAAGATGCACGCACTCGAGGCCCTTCTCAATATGGAGAACATCGATGTCTGTGCTGTGACAGAAACCTGGTTCAAGGCTCCTGAGAGCACCCCAGCACTAACAGGTTTCACCTCATATCATGCGTTCCGCCCCAAAATCCGGACAACACCAAGAAAGGAGGGGTGTCCATATTCATAAAGGACACCCACACCTCAAGGTTGGTGGCAACGCACGATGCATCGGAGACCATCCAGGTGCAATTAACCATAGGCAAGACTGCTCTGCAATTTGTAGCATGTTACAGGCCACCCTCTCAAACTCAGGAACCTCACATGGCCTTCCTGAAAACATTGGAGGGATAAATGTATCTCCAAACACCATCATACTAGGTGACTTCAACTACCCTAATATAGACTGGGAACACTACTCAAGCCCGAACACTCTAACCCAAAGATTCCTGGAGTTCATAAACTCAAATGCCATGGAACAACTAGTCACCATCCCCACAAGAGGAGAAAACATACTTGATCTCATCATCACGAACATGGGATCAAAATGTTCAACACCGAAGTATACCCTCACTGGTGAGATCAGATCATAAACTAATCTCGCTGGAGGTCCTCATCCCGCCCCCACCTGAAACAAAAAGACCACAGTGAAAAACTTCTCAAAAGCCGATTTCACACTTCTAAAACTAGTGTGGTCTCCTTTAAGGCCCTGAGCCAGTGGTAAACATTACTCAAACCGCTGAATCACTTACAAATGCCTTCTACCAGCACCTACAGGACTGCATGGATCAGGCAATCCCAAACAAAACTAAGACTCTCTGGACCAAAGGCAAGCGTCCAGTCTGGTGGACCCCAGCCATAAACAAGCTCTACAACAAAAGGAGGAAGCTACTACAAGATAGAGCAAAATCCCTGAAAGGTAAGACAACTTTGATCATTATAAGTAAAAAACTAAGAGCTCTCATAAAATCATCCAAGGCAAATTTTGAGAGAAAAATCGCCAAGGACTCTAAAGACAATCATAAGGCCTACTTTAGCTATGTTAGAAACCTAGGAGGAAACTCCCAGATATGCTCAGAATTAGTTCAAAATGATGTGAAAATTACTGAACCTACACACATTGCCAACATACTGGCTGACAGATTCAGTGCAAACTTCCCCCTCCCCAAAAGGAGAGATATCTATTCCAGAGGATTGTAGCCCCCAAACATCTCCAATGCCCAGGTGAGAACTGCCCTCACTAAGGCAAAAAACACAGCATCCATGGGACCGGATGGTGTCCCCGGCTGTGTGCTTCACAAACTCAACGAGGAATTAAACCCACAGTTAGGACAGCTGTTTAATCTTAGCCTCACCTCAGGATACATTCAAGGAGTGGCGCGGCTGTGGTCCCACTTCATAAGGGCGGTGCCTCCACAGACCCTGGAAATTACCGCCCATTAGCTTGACAAGCCTTATCTGCAAAGCCATGGAGAGGATCATAATGGAACTCATAAATAAAGACATAGGGAACTTGCAGACTTTGGATCCAACCCAGTTTGGCTTTGTCAAAGGCAGATCCTGCCTCTTAAACTTGGTTGACTTTTCGAGACAGTCACCAAGGCCATTGATGAGGAAAGGCAGTCCATACAGCCTACCTCGACCTGGCAAAGGCCTTCGACACAATACCCACTCAGGTATCATCGGAAAACTCATCAGCTTGAATGTAAACCCATACATCACAAGATGGGTTGCAAACTGGCTAAGTGACAGAACCCACAGGGTCAGAGTTGCTGGAGCCATGTCAGACTCAAAGCCTGTCACAAGTGGTGTCCCACAGGGCTCAGTCCTGGGTCCACTCTTGTTCGGCATCTACTTTTCTGAAGTACAAGCAAACACAGGAGGGTTATGGCTGACAAAGTTTGCAGATGACTGCAAACTGGGCGTCATAGTCGAAAACACATCTGACACAGATATCCTCCAGAAGGGCCTCACAGAAATGGATAACTGGTGCCAGAGCCATGGCCTGAAGTTAAACGCCAAAAAAATGCATAGTCATACCCTTCGGGAAAAACAAGGTTACCCCTAGCTACCATATAGGTGGCAATCCACTGAGCACAGAAAAAGTCATCAGGGATCTGGGGACCCAGGTTGACAGTAGCCTTTCGTTTGACACTCATGTTGCTAAAGTAGTTAGGAAAACCTTCTATATCGCCCACCTGATCATGAAGGGATTCACATCTAGATCAAGGGAGGTCATCGTCCCCTGTACTCATCACTCATTAGACCTATGATTGAGTACAATGCCCGTTCGAATGTATCTGACCAGACACCTGCTGCAGCTTGAAAGGCCCCAAAAGTTCCTCACCAAAAGGATAAAGGGTCTCAAAAATATGTCTTATGCTGCCCGACTGAAAGAACTCCAGCTCTATTCAGTCTCATACCGCTTGCTCAGAGGTGACCTGTGCCTGACATATAAGGCCATGTCAAACCCAGATTTGATGAATATGCTTCACCTCAAAAATCTAGATCCCTCAGAACCACAAGGGGAGACTTAAACCTTGACACGGTTATAAATAGAACGTGCTGGAGGGACAGATTCATCACCCAGAGACTCCCTATGCTGTGGAACAAAATCCCGGTACATGTGAGGCAGAGCACCTCTCTGGCCTTGTTCAAGAGGAATCTTGACCAATGGATGGGAGATCGCAGATATACCCCAGGGATTACTTCAGTGTCACTGCTTGACAGAGGCACAGCAAAATGATAGGCATAGTTTTTATTCAAACTAAAGGGGTGGCGAAAGCAGCATAACTATGGGCTAGGCTTATAAATGCCCTTGGGCAGATAGCCTAGTATGAACCTATGAACCTATGAACCTATGAGTCTAAGAGTAGAGAGAGACTCCAGACAGCCAATATGTCTGCCGAGTGATCCAGGAACAGCTGGCAGGGGCGTGCATGAAAGCTCCTAAAACTACCCTTGCATGGACAGTGTTATGTTATGCAAATTACCTCATTTGCTGCTGAAAGCTATGCAAATGAGGTAAATTTGCGATCCAGGAAACACTAACCTGTCCGAGTAAGAGTAGTATTATTTGCAGAAATGTTGGTAACGGAGTACCGTTCCGCAAATAACAAAATGGAGCTATGACAGCTCCAAATAAAGGATGCATCCAGTTGAGGAAGCATGCCAATGGCCAAATATAAGGCCATTGGCATTTTTGTCTGTTGCAAAATAATAAAAATAATTTTATTTTTCCCCGATCTCCAATGTTTAAGCGTAGCGCAGCACCGCACAAATGTGCGGTGCTCTAAAAACCAGCAAAAAAATAAATAAAAGCAAAAAAATAGGCATTTTATTAAAAATATTCATCTGCCATGCAGGTGAATGGCAGGCTGAAGACAACATGGCTACTGAGTAGTAGTTGCTAAGGGGAGAAGCTCAGTCTGAGAGATGTAACCAAGCATTACTAGGCAATGCTATGCAAATGAGGATAAGGATAGTGAATCCCAATTTTCCCTGCCATATGAACCATGTCCCTAGAGTGTAAGAGTAGGAATAGGGGAGTAACAGAGTAGAAAATAGGTGACATCATGAGGAGGTATGTATCAAAGACTGTAAGCCTATTGGAGCAGAGTGGCATGTGTTTGCTGTAAGTGACTCAGGACTGGAAGAGGCGTGTCTACAGTTGTCTTAATTGAAACCCAGAAACCAAAGGTGTACACCGTGGATATCACCAAAGTTTCTTGCAATGATGCTTACTCTGTGTGCGTGCATGTGAGCACCTGTAAACCCGTCTAAGCCTGTGTGCGCACGTCTGCGCTCGTGTTCGCGTGTTTGTGCTTGTTTGCGTGTCGCTGCCCCCTGTGGAAACAGAAAGGAAAAAGGAAGGAAAAGAAGTAGTAGGAAGTTAACCAAGGAGAACTAGCAGACCTGCCAGGTGAAATCAATCAGAATCAGCCAATTACACAGGCAGTACACGAGCCCAGCCCAGTCCAGCACTTAAAACTCTGCAAACAACATTCCCCCATGTTTTTCTCAGAAAGACTGCAACATTGCAGTCTACAAAGAGAAGTGAAAACTTAAAAAGCTTAACTGAGACAAAAAAAATGTTAGGGGCTGCCATTGCTATTATAAGGCAACATGTACAAGATGCTGAGGGTGGTGCCACTGTGAAAGCTGCTGAGCAACCCACAGTGAGGAGACGGAGAAGAGTGTACAGACCCAGGGTAACCTACCAGGGGCTACATGAGCTGGAGATGGTGGAGAGCTATACAGTGGACAGAGACCTCCTGCAGAAAATTGTTGAGCTGTGCAGGCCACGCCTCACACACAGAACCAACAGAGGGGAACTCATCCCAGTGGAAATCAAAATATGTGTTGGCCTAAGAATATTAGCAACAGGTACCTTCCAGAGACCAACTGGTGATATGATGGGGATTTCACAGGCATCAGCATCGAGGGTACTGCACCAGTTCCTGAATGCCATGTCAGCACATGTCGGTGATCATGTATATTTCCCCAATTCCCATGAGGTATTGGCCAGCAATATGCATCTCTTCCAGCAAATAGCGGAATACCCTGAGGTAGTGGGTGCAATTGACTGCACGCACATACACATCAAAGCACCAGCCGCTGAGTGGGGTAGGGCCTACATCAACTACAACGGCTTCCATTCCATCAACTGCCAGGTCGTCTGCGATGCCCAGGGCATAATACTGAATGTGTGTGCTAGCTGCCCTGGAGGCTACCACGATTCCCATATCTGGCATCTGATGCAGTTGTACCAGACATTTGCCAATGGGGACATCCCTGATGGTCACCTAGTGGGGGATGTGGATACACACTGGAGCCTTGGCTGATTACACCCACCAGAAATGCACACACACCTGAACAAGAACTCCATAATGAGGCACACTCACAAGCACAAAATGTAATTGAGCATGTATTTGGGATGCTCAAGTCATGGTTCCGGTGCCTAGACACATCTGGTGGAGCCTTGCAGTACTCCCCAACTACATGTACCCAAATTGTCATGGTATGTGCCATGCTACACAATATGATCCTGCGAAAACAGCTGCAGCAGCAACAGCATGGGGCAGGGCCAAACAGCCCCCCATCATTGCCAAGGCCTGCACAGGCACAGCGTGACTTGCAGGAGGAACAACCTGAGCCTGCCCCAGTAGGCAGAAGGAGGCATGCCCAGTATGCCTTGGCCTTGGCAAAGAGGCAACGCATAGCACATACACTGGCTCAGTAGGTACCCTGGAAATGATAGCTCTCTGACTCACACATAAAATAAAAGGGATGCCTAACTTGACACTACCTGTTTCCAAACATGTATAGGGAGTGTAGTATGTGCATCTGACATAAGCAGCCCTGCAGCACCACCTGAGGCATGATTGCCATGTTTTAAGCAATATAAAGCAGTGCTAAGCAGCTTTTACCAATATTTAATATATGTAAACAAAATTGCCCATGCTAACTAGCGCAATGTCAGGCAACGTTGAGCAATGTTGGGCAAGGTCGGGCAAAGTTTAGCAAAGACAGGTAAACATGCTCATATTAGCTTTACTGTCCATTAAGCAGTCTGGTCTGCCCAGCATGAAAATAAAAAGCAGTGACAAGGCTCGAACCCAGGATACTGTGCAGTATAGTCACAGTACTGAACCACTAAGCCATGATAGCATTGCAGCAGCGGAGACACAGCAGGACAATTGTACACTAATGCAATCACAAAGAAATGCTGTAACATGCCCCTAAAGAGACATATGGATAACCTCCCCCACAGGCCTATACAGACAGAGAACATCAGGCCAGGCAGTGTGATGTGGGCTGTGTAGGCAATGATGTTGCAATCTAATATACGTGGCATTGGATGCTAAGAAGTGTAGTAGAGTAGTATGCGTCAAGCCAGTACGATAGGCAACAGTACAGACTGAAATGGTGTACCATACATAGCAGTGCAGGCATAGCAAATGTGTATAAGTGTCAGGTGAATCCCTCATCCTATGTACACCCACAGTAACAATCAAGTGTGCCCCTGGGTAGAAATGTACAAAGAATAGCTGTCCCCCCTGTATGTAGAAATTTTGATAAGTCTATGCAAAGTGTCTCATGGAAGCCCTGCAGGCACAGCATGATCCCTGTTGATCTGTGACACAAAGGTGAGGCCTGCTGTAAAAATACAACTTGATTTTCCATATACATATAGTATAAATGTCTATACTGGGCGTGCTCACACACTCCAACAAATGTAGTGGATTTCATTCAGCATCACACTGAAAGGTCATACTGGGCATGCTCACACACTTATGCCAAATACGGAGGTGATAATAAGGGATCTATGGACAAATGTGGATAGACATCTCTACTTCCAGAAACACATTCACAAAGTTGTCAGAAAATCATGCTATATGTTCACACAAACTGCCAAGGTCTGTGCATGTAGGTAAAAGGAGGTTTCCACTACTCATCAGTCATCAGACCTATCAGAAAGTACCGCAACACACTTGCGATGAATCTGAGTAGGCACGTTCAGCAGCCAGAAAGACCACTGAAGTATACTAACAAGAGGATTACTGGCCTCAAACAGTTGTCCCATGCAACAAGACTGAATGTAACCCAGTCTGTACTCTGTTGTATACTGTCTACTCAGGAGATATCTGCCCAACAGACAGGTCCATGTCATGGCTACATTCAGATCTGTTCTGAGTTACAGTTCAATGGCACTAAATATACAGACTCAACTGATATTGCCAACATACTGGCAGATAGGATCAGTGTTAACTTTACCCCCCTCTCACCCATGAAAGAGCACATCTCTATAATGGAAGACTGCAAAGTTGCTGTCATCATGGCTGCACAGGTAAAAAACACTCTCCAAAGCCAGTATCACAGCAGCCATGTGACCAGATAACTTCACAGGCTGTGTTCCACACAAACTACAGAAAGCACAGGTACCACACTGACGTACCTTATCCAGTCATAGCCTCTCCTCATGCTTTGTGCCTGCTGAATGGTGCACAGTGACAGTTATCCCACTACACAAGGCTGGAGATACCACAGACCCCAGGAACTAGTGCCCCATTAGCCTGATGACCCCGCTCTTCAAGGCCATGGAATGTATCATCATACAACATATAAAAAATTACATTGGTAATCTCCAAACCCTGGACCACAACCATGTTGGGTTTGTAAAATGTAGATCATGTCTCCAAAACCTGATAGATGACATTGAAGCAGTCACCAGAACCGTAGACAAGGGTAAGGTGGTTCACACAGCCTATGTTGATCCTGCCACGACTTACAACACCACCCCACACTCTGGAAATATAGATAAACCCACTAAACTAGGTATAAATTGCTATGTCACAAGATGGGTTGCCAACAGGCTTACTGACAGAACACACACTGTGAAAGTAGCAGACTCCAAGTATTACTTTGGACCAGTGACGAGTGCAGCACCACAAGGTCCAGTCCTGTGTCTTGTCCTGTTTAGTATCTACTTCCCTGAAGTAAACTTTAACATGGAAGGTCTGTGGCTACTGAAGTTTCCAGAGGACTGCAAACTAGGAGCCATAATTGTAAACACTAAAGATGTGGACATGGTACAAAAGGGCCACACTGAGACAGATGGCTGTTGTAAAAGCCATGGGCTCTAGCTCAATGCCAAAAGGTGCATTGTCATCCCCTTTGTTAAAAACTCAGTAGCCAAGAACTACAACATAGGCGGTAGTATACTTAACACTGAAAGTGTGACAAGAGACTTTGGGTCGCAGGTGGACAGTGGACACAGCTGTGATAATCACATCCCCACAGCAGTCAGGAAACCCTGCTATATGGCACACCTCATCACAAAATGTGTCTCATGTAGAATAGAAGAGGACATTGTTCCCCACTACTCATCACTCACTAGAACTATAATAGAGTACAACGACACTTTTGCTATGTACCTCACAAGACAACTACAACAACTGGAAAGCCTGCAGTAATACCTCACAAAGAGCATTAGTGGCCTGAAATACATGCCATACACAGACCACCTCAAAATGCTCCATCTGTACTCCCTTGCATATCGCCTACTCAGATGTGTTCACTGCCTAACATACAAAGCTATGTCAAACGCAGAGCTGTTGGACATGCTCCACGTAAAACACTCACAATCCCTCTGACCTTCGGACACAAAACCATGAGTGAAATACAAAAGGAAGGGGTGTACCCATTTACCTTATGGATACCGACACCTTCAGGTTAGTGGCACAGCATGAGGCCTTGGAGATCATGCAAGTGCAACTAACATTGGGCAAAGCTGCTCATCAGATTGTAGCCTGCTACAGATCACCTACCTTGTCACAGGAACCTCACTCGGTATTCCTGAGAATAGTTGAAAATATAAAGGTCCTATCAAACACCATTATATGAGGTGATTACAACTACCCAAACATTGAGTGGGAGAATTACTCATGTACAACATCCTTTGCCCAATGTTTCCTAGAGTTTAAAAACTCTAACACCCTGGAACAGCTGGTCACCATGCCCACTAGAGGTGACACCATACTGGACATGATCATCACCAACATGGGGTACCAGTGTTCCACAACAGAGATAAAATCTTTGCTGGTAATATCAGATCATAAAGTAATCACACTGGACATCCACATCCCACCCCCCATCCAGTCAATGAAACCACTTTGAAGACATTTTCAAAAGCAAACTGCACATGTCCCAAGACCAAATTGGAAAGTTCCAAAGCCTTCTTGCCAGAGGATAATGGTATATAATCTGCCGAATCATTTATAAGTGCATCCTATGATCTATCTACAGGGATGCATGGATCGAGACAAATAAAACCAAGATGCACTCCTCCAAAAATAAGAAAACAATCTGGTGGTTGTTGCCCATAAATAAGCTAGACAACAGAAGGAGGAAACTAACACCTGATAGAGCCAACTTCACTAAAGGAAAGGCATCACTGATCATTATTAGGAAGAAACAATGATCGCTCATAAAATAATTCAAGGACAGTTTCTAAAGACGAGTTGCCAAGGAATGTAAGAATAACAACCACAAAGCCTGCGGTAGCTATAGCAGACATGTAGGTGTTAACTTCCAAATATGCTGTCAGCTACTGACAAATGGCAAGAAATACACTGAACCAACTTTCATTGCCCACATCCTGGGGGACAAGTTCAGTGTAAACTTCCGCCATCACCCCCAAAAGGGCCTGTGTCCATCACAGAAGGATGCTGAGCCCCAGACTTCATGGACATGCAGGTAAAGGCAGCCCTCTCCAAAGCCAAGAACACAGCATCAATGGGACTGGATGATGTCCCAGGCTACATCTTACACTAGGCCCAAAAGGAACTACACCCTCACCTACATTCACTGCCCAGACTCAATCGTACCACAGGCTATGTACTCAAAGAATGGCATACACTAACAGTCATCCAGCTCCACAAAGGGGGTGCCACAACAGAACCTGGAAACCATTGCCCTATATGTCTACTCAGCCTGGTCTACAAAGCTATTTAGCAAATTGTCAGGGAGCCCATAAACAGATACATTGGGGACCTCCAGACACTGGACTCTACACAACCTCACCTTGTTAAAGGCAGATCCTGCATCCTAAACATAGTTGACTTATTTCAAACAGCTATGAAGGACATAGATGGAGGTGAAAGTAGTCCACACAGCCCACCTGGACCTCACTAAGGACTTTTTACACCATTCCCCACTCTGTCATCATGGACACGCTTACCAGCTTGAACATTAACAGCTATGTCACAGGATGGGTGGCCAAGTGGCTCACAGAAGAAACACACATTCAGAGTTGTGGGTGCCATGTCCGACTCTAAGCCAGTCACAAATGGCATCCCACAGGTCCTGGTCCTGGGACCCCACCTGTTCAGTTGACACTGCTCAGAGGTACAGGCAAGCATGGGAGGAGTATGGCTGAACAGGCTTGCAGATGACTGCTAACTGTGGTCCATAATCGACTCTATAGCTGACACACACATCCTCCAGAAGGGGCTTACAGAGACAGATACCTGGTGTCAAAACAATGCCCCAAGCAGAATGTCAAAGAATGCATAGTCATCCCCTTTGGCTAAAACAAAGTGCAAACAAATTACCATATAGGTGGCACTCCAGTATGTACAGAGAAAGTCATGAAGGCCCTGGGGATACAGTTAGATAGTAAACTCTCCTTTGATGATTACATGTCCAAAGTGTTTAGACATTCCTTCTATGTAGCCCACCCAATGTCACCTAATGTAACCCACTTTGTCTAGTCTGATGATGTCACCATCCTACAAATATACCTGTGGAAAGGAGAGCTCACAGTAATGTGTATAGCACACTGTGTAAATGCATCCACCTGTAGTATAATAAACCAGTTAGGTAAAGGTTTGAATCCTGCACTTGACAAGTGTGATCTCCTTGGAGAGGAACAACCCTTTGGGAGAGTAGTAAAACACTTTAAAACTGGTTTACTAATCTTGGTCAAGCCTGGTGACCGATGATGTCCCCATCCTACAAATATACCTGTGGAAATGAGAATGCACAGTAATGTGTTTAGCGTGTCGTGTAAATGTGTGCTTCTGTAGTATCATGAACCAGTTAGGTAGGGGTTTGAATCCTGCACTTGACAATTCTGTTTGTGTGTAATCTCCTTGAAGAGGAACAACCTTTTTGGAGAGTACTCAAACACCTTAAAAGTGGTATACTAATCTTTGTCAGGTCTGATGATGTCACCATCCTACAAATATACCTGTGGAAAAAAGAACTCCCAGTAATTTGTATAGTGCATTGTGTAAATGTGTATTCCTGTAATATCATAAAACAGTTAGGTAGGGGTTTGAATCCTGCACTTGATGTGTTGATTTCCTTGGAGAGGAGCAACCTTTCTGGAGAGTACTCAAACACCTGAAAAGTGGTATACTAATCTTTGTCAGGTCTAATGATGTCATCTTCCTACAAATATACCTGTGGAAAAAAGAGCTCACAGTAATGTGTATAGCGTGTAGTGTAAATGCGTACTCCTGTGGTATCATAAACCAGTTAGGTAGGGGTTTGAATCCTGCACTTGACGTGTGTGATCTCCTTAGATAAGAGCAACTCTTTTGGAGTGTAGTAAAGCACCTTAAAAGTGGTATACTAATCTTGGTCAAGTCTGATGATGTCACCATCCTACAAATATACCTGTAGAAAAAAGAACTCACAGTAATGTATATAGCGTGTCATGTTAATGCATACTCTTCTAATATCGTGAAGTAGTTAGGTAAGGGCTTGAATTCTGCACTATGTGTGTGACACTGTTGGTCAATGTGTGGTGGGTTTTGCTTTTACTACTGTATGACATATCATTATGACAACAGTATGTGCATTGCACATGTGAGTTAGCTGTGTGGCAAATACATATACATACATGTGACCTCAATTATTCCATGTGTGGGAACCCTGCTTTCTCCAAGAACACAGCTGTCATCTTTGCCAGACTGTGCTGCTGCTTTCCAGACCTTAGGTCACATCTGTATGCTTGTGACAAGGCCAGCCACTGCAGTGATCCCTGGCCTAGGTCATCCGTGTCACACACACTCATTACAGTTTCTATTGAATTGTGCGAGTGAGGGTTTATGGCCGAGGTATATGTCAGACCTGTTCAAATGCAGCAAAGTCTGTCAATGATGGCTATTCATTATAGGTGTACAACAACCTTTGTGGATATGCATGCAGACCCCTTATTGCTTATGTGATCCACCGAGGGATTTAAAAATACCTTTGGAAATGTGATTATCAAAGGAGAGATGACATACCAGTTGGTTGCATGTACACATCGGTACCTGTTCTTCATGTTGGTGGCTACTACCTATGTAGTACTGAGGGGATACTATGCTCCGTAAAGGTGGATGACTATGCTTTGGTTGGCTTATAGCTTTACAGCATGGGTTTGACAACAGGGATCTGTCTGTGTGATACCCTTGTGGAGGATGTGTGTGTCATCTGGAGAATGCATTATAGGCCACAGTATGCATTACCAGACATGGACGGACATATCCCTACTGTGATTGTTTGTACCTAAGAGAGCTATATGCCAAACAGGAGTGGTCTTAGTAATGGGTGCAGGTGAATACCACTGGTTACTGGCATAGTATAGTACCTGAAGGATCCAAATGTTACTGTGTGTCCTACATCTGTGTGTCAGTTGTCAAGACATCATCTAACGATTGGTTATGGTCAGGCTGTTGAAGTTATGTATACTACCAGAATGCAAAACAATGAC
This sequence comes from Protopterus annectens, assembly GCF_019279795.1. Classification (NCBI taxonomy): domain Eukaryota; kingdom Metazoa; phylum Chordata; order Ceratodontiformes; family Protopteridae; genus Protopterus; species Protopterus annectens. The sequence continues at coordinate 1,265,356,336 of NC_056729.1, forward strand.
AGATAGTAACAGTATCACCCACAGCATAGTGTCAAACCATATCATACACACGTGTAGTCAAGTTCCAAAATGTGTGTAGTACAATGCATACTGGCCACCAATAGAAACTATGGAGTGTTACTGTGTAATACAGGGCATGTCACCCTGCCCATGTGTCCACTATGCACGTACATGCAGAAAGTACACCTCCACCATGTTCACAAATGTACACCTGCAAATCTGTGTCACAAACATCCCACACATACTGTCCTCTCTCTAACACATGCTGCCAATACTATACACATCAGCCAAGTGGCACGTGGGTGGACAATACACTATTGGAACTAACCCTGGTGTAAACATTACTACATTGACAATCATAGCTTAAATGCATCATGCCTGCTCAGCTACACCTTCAAGCATATCATTACACTCTACTGCTGACAACATGCTAACATTGCTATACTGCTATAAAGTCACCCTGTGCATCAGCACCATGGTAGCCTGTTCCTGCATCGATGTTACAGATGACAGGAGGTGGCTCAGATTTCATCATATGCACAGGGTGTGTTATTGGTTTGCCAGAGGCCTACAGTGAGCCATACAATTGACATGTATGTGTGTGTGTGTGTCTGAGGGCCAAGAGTACTGCTATGGGCCAATGTTGATGTAATGTGTGCGGGTATGTGTTAGCCCTAGGTGTCTTGTTTATGTGTGTGTGTGTCTGCATGTAATCAGTTCCACCATGTGGCTGCCATATACGGGTATTTGTGGGACAGACACAGACTGTACCTGCCAGACTTTACAGATCACTGTCTCTGGCCACGGATATGGTACCTGTGCCTGGCAGGGTGCTACTGACACTATCAGGTACTAAGCCAGACTGAGTATTATCCCTAGAGGTAGATGGATGTACACTGGACCCAGGTCCCTGCTAGGACTTTCCAGAGCCACGTGCACGTGGCCTTCTAGGACGGTCTATGGACAGCCCACCCCCAACATTGCTGGGATTGCTACTGGCACTATGGGAGCGGCTGTCACTTGAAGGACGTCCATGTCGACTGCCAGCTGCTGATGTTGCTGGCACACATCCATGTCGACGACTCAACAGTTCCGCACTGTACTGACACATGGACATGACATTGCGGAGGACATCTAATGTCTCACCCCAACGTCTATCAGTGACCTCAGTGTAATTATGGATGGCACCTGCTAGGTCACGGATACTGTCAATTACGGCAGTATGTGCCCTCTGTGCCCTTAGTCCCTGTCTGGTGTACCATTCCATACGTGCCTGTGCCTCGATGACAGCCTGGAACATGCGTGATGTTGTGAAACCTGTGGCATGTCTGCCAGTGGCATGATTTGCAGCAGTGCTCTGACAAGAACCCCTGGACATCTGCCTGTGTGGTACCCTTCCAGACATCTGGGTATGGCTGCTGTGTCGGGATGCATGTGCCATAGATACCAAACTGTCCTGGCCAATGCTGGCTGTATGCTGTCCCCCAGCTAACGCCATTGGTGATAGATGTATTGGAAGTATGACTGTGTGCATGGATGGGGTGGACACTTGTGTACTGATTGGTGGCCCAACGACAGACCCTGGCAAACATGCCTGTGCCTCAACACACCTATCATCATTATCACTATTATGCTCAGTGACATCAGTTTCCCTGCTGCAGTGAACCAGCCCAAACTCAGAACCTGTGAGAGGAAGACAGGAATCACACTTTACGACCTGTACATGATGTCGGCACACATGCACACATGCATACATGAAGACATAAACACATGAACACATGAGCACATGAACACATAAACACATGAACACATGCATACATGCACACATGCGCACATGCACACATGAACACATGCACACATGCACACATGAAGACATGAAGACATGCACACATGCACACATGCACACATGAACACTTGAACACATGAAGACATGAAGACATGCACACATGAACACATGCACACAAATACACTCCTCACTAAAACAGACACACACACACACACACACACACACACACACACACACACACACACACACACACCAGCAATCCAGAACATACTCAATAGCATGTGATGGTGGGGTACAGTATCATAAGCCAAACATTTATATCAAACGTGTCAGCATGCAGGACTTGTGTTGCTCAACAGCATGCAGTGTGAGTGTAGACAGCCCTTGCTAATAACAGTATACATGGCTTTGATGCATGTGTGTTTTTGTTCATTGATTGGCCTCACCCTGGAACTCAATGTTTACATGGACACAACATTGCTGTGCAAGTATTAAAAGCTCTGCAATGTCCTGTGCACCATCACTCACAGGTATACATACCATGGCTGGATGTGTATCTGTGTCACATAGATATTAATTTCTGATTAGAGCATCTGTGTCTTTAGCAGATAATTGTGGACATAGGTTTAGCACATGCATGCTATGTATACACACTGGATGAGTGGTGCATGTATACCTGATGGAATACCATTGCTCAACATAGCCATTGTACAGTGGTTATGGTGAGTGTAGGACATATTGTGGACATGTCAGTGCCAGCCATGACATGGCATGCTACAACACAACTACAACATTAAACATCGCACATACACAATGTGTGTCATGTGACCTATACACTCACTAGCATTACAAGACATATGTGTGACACTTTGTACAAATGGTGATTGCTATGCATATTGTGTATAGGTGCAAATGTTTGCACACACACAACATTCAGGTGCATAGGAATTAATGATATGTGTAGTACTGTGGCCACTGTAACTGGATGGGGTGTAGTAACATGAGCCATCATCATGCAGCATCATGTGGTCACTCAAGGCTAATAATGTGTGCCGGACCGGCACATAGCATGTTGTACCTGAACTGCAGTACCATGGCTATATTCACCATTTCACAGCCAGTTGTTACATGGGTTTGTAAGGTGCCCAATAGGGGGCATTGCCTAAAAAAGAATGTGTTATGTGTTGAGTGTCACACAGCCACATGAGAGACCTCTACCCCTCAGGTATATTATGTGTGCTGTGTGGATGACATTTGGGATACTGGAGTGTGACCTTACAGCGGGTGTCTGAATATGCCACGTGTAGCATGTTAATGTGTACTGTGTGTGACACAGTTGTGTATGTTGTGTGCATGTGTATCAACTCTGCCTATCCAATGTCCACTACAGTGTTGCCACAATTGTGTGGGATGCTCTGTGTATTGCATGTGTTTGAGGCAGCTACTCATGTTACTGAGATGTGCATAGTCTCACAGCAAACATGCACAGCATGCATTATGCGCAGGTGTGTGACGTGTACATGGCCTACACCTCACCTATGACATGCACATTTAATTAGCAATATTAAATGTAGAACACACTCACCAGCATGGGTCTGCTGCCTTGCTGTCACACCAGAGGGACCTACAAGGATATGAGACAGTTTTTCAGTGGCAACAACTGTGGCATTGCTACTGTGTGTTTGCAATCTTACAGTAGTACAATGGCTGACAGTCACACGCCTGCAGATTATATTCCTAATTATTATTATTTCACAACACTAGGGACCACATCTTCTAACTACACAGTACACATCTCACATAAGCATAATCTACAAATAGAGGTAACAGTAGTGTACAGCTAAGCCATGTTACCTACACGCTCCATGTCAACTTGCTGGGTGGCTCCGGCCTCCATGATGATACATGTTAGTTGTTGTTGTTGTTGTTGGCCAGGAGCCACTTCGCTCAGGAGTAGTTCCTCCACTCTGGTGAGGGGGGGATGGATGGCTACCCCATCACCTGTGGCAAGCTGTTGTCTACGGATATCAGACACACGCTGCCAGACATGTCTATTTAAATCACTGCAGTGATGGTGTACCTGCTCATATGTCTGGATATGCATGCCTATGTCATTTACCCTACGGACAAGATCTTGCCACAGTGCAGTCCGCTCATGCTGGTCCTGGCTGGTTCTTGAGAACAGCAGGGCATAGTGCTGAACCAAGGTGGCTGTAATCAGTTCCTCCTCTGCTGGGCTATATGAGGGATTACGATGGTGGGCCATGACCCTGGAAGACAATGAAACAATATGTGTGAGCAAGTCATGTGGCACACTTAACATTCTAAAGTACAGATATCAATTAACTGCTATATATAGCAACCTATTGGCTGTCAGAGGATACACACTTTCAATACCACGTATCAGTGCTCAACCCACAACTGCCTGACAGTGCCTGGCACACTATATAGCAAACCATGTTTTGCACAGCAACAAAGATAAACCAGTATGTAAGACTATACAACAGTACATGGCACACTGCATGCGACACCATGCACCACCTAGCCACAGGGGGTATATATCAAGCTAATGCATAAATTAACATGTAATCCATTGCAATGATTGTAAAGTACAGTTACAGTATTACCAGTATACCACACTAGTCATTGATGGCAAACCCCTGCCTAACATATGTGCACATTCGTTAATATAGGTGCATACTGCTGTACTAGATTATACATGTTGATAGATACGCACCTATATCCTGTAACACACATATGACCAAGGCCATGGTACAGGCATACACACACACACATCAAACATACATACCAGACGCAAAGGTATGGCAACCCACATGACCTTTACCTGTGTACCATACAGTACTGTGTGTCAGTAGTTACAAAACCTTATGCCTGAGGTACGTCATCTGTGAGGACTATGGGGAACACACAAAAAACAGTGATTCCAAGAAATGTAGACATACACCATACTGTGATGTTTAGGCATACAGCTTCAGGTAGCACTACAGTTCATACAGGGGTTGGATTCACCAGCAGTAACACTCAATAAGCATACATGTACTGCTGTAGCCATTAATGGGACACCGCAGTCAACACCAACGGACTACATCAGACCATATAGCATACTGCTTTTTATGCCTTGCAATAGCATACACATCTTTTGCTGGGATCACAGCTAGGACACATAATACCATGGCAGAAACAGTTTCCCACTTATCTATCACACATATACAGAACTCTTAACACATTCACCACCACATTCACCATCACACTCAGTCAACCTCACATATCAATTATTGCAACAAGTACATGTGGGTGTGTATCAGTTCATAGGTAGGCTATAGGCTATTGGCCCTAGGGCCTATAGATGTCTAGCCATACGCTACCCTGGCCTTTGACACTCAGGTAATTTCATTTCACGCGGCCCTGCCAAGCAGAGCCGCAGAGGTGATTCCCGGGGTGTATTTCCTATCTCCCATACAATCATCAGGATTAATTATGATGACTGCTAATTAGGAGCTTTGTTTGCTATTGATAGTTGGTTTGTTCCAGAGTATGGGATGTCTCTGAGATAGGAATCTATCTCTTCAGCATGTGCTGTTTATTGAGGTGACAAGGTTTAGGTCCCTAGAGTGTGTATCTTGTAGGGATTGTGGTCTGTTTACGTGGAGCATGTCCAACAGCTCTGGGTTTGACATAGCTTTGTATGTTAGGCAGAGGTCACCTCTGGGTAGGCGGTATGCGACATGGTCTAGCTGTGGTTTTGTGAGACGGTCTGCATAGGGCATCCGTTTGAAGCCGGTATTACTTTTTGTGAGGTATGTCTGTGTCCTTTCCAGTTGCTGTAGATGTCTTGTGAGGCACATATCACATGGGGCATTGTACTCTATAATGGGTTTTATGTGTGTGGAGTAGAGGGGAACACTGACCTAGATTTCCCTGGATGACACACCTTTTGTGATGATGTGTGCCACGTAGACAGATTACATGACTAGTGTGGCACTGTGATTATCAAAGGGGATACTACTGTCCACCTGTGTCCCATGGTCTCTTATCACACCTTCGGTGTTAAGTAGACTATTACCTATGTGGTAGTTAATGGGTACTGAGTTTTTGCAAGGAGGGATGCCAATGCAGTGTCAACATTGAGCTTGAGTCCATGGCTTTGTCACCAGGCATCAGTTGCAGTAAATATGACCCTCTCTCTCTCTCTCTCTATATTTATATATATATATATATATATATATATATATATATATATATATATATATATATATATATAATATATATATAGACCTATATATCTATACACACGCACATCGCACATACATATAAACATCTATTGGTGTACATATAGATATACATATAGGCACATATACAGTCCACCTTTCATGATGGGAATATTAAGTATGCGAAGGTTGTGAGGTATACAGTTATGTCATAATATTGCACAGTGTTCTGTGGAATGCATTGAAGGTGTTCTCAGCCCATGTAGATTTAGCAGGCCTCACTGGTTGCAATACTGCAAACCTGACGAATCATACCCACAGTGTTTAACCACCACATGTCATATAACAGCACTGTATGCTGTCTGGTTTGCCACACACTACAACCTACATAGAAATATGCACATAAAAACCTTCAACAACATATATATGTCCACCTTTCACAAACAGTTGCAGTATGTAACTTGCTCTATGCACATGTACAGATGCTAATATATCTGACACAGACAGATCTCTCCGTATGTGTTTGCCATACACACACAAGGACCACACTGTTGTAAGTCCGTGTACCTCACGGCTAACCTGTTGGGCCTTGCTGCAACATGAACAGGTCTCACATTGAGCACACAGTAATATTAGAGGGTGTATGTATAGCTGCAAATGCTAGATTACCATACTAGCCTGGTACAGCTGTTGCCAATGCTAAGCTACACATTAATATGACTATAATGCATTTGTTACTCTGTCACATCCATGTTTGTATAACTGTATGCGCTACTCCCCAAAACAGACATTGTACACACTACTGTACAGAACACAGATAACATGGATCAGATGTTTGACATTTAATGCTGAACTACATATGTCAACTGCACACAGCTACACACTGATTTCTCCATGGCAGTAGTTATGCAGGGCATCTGTGCATAGATACGTACTGCTGCCACATATGGATGATTCAAACTATGTAGAGTACTCTTCAAAAACATCTACTACATGCCAGTAAATACATATCTGTTACATACCTTTCCTTTGTATGTGTTTGTAGTAGTCATTTCCGTGTGTTTTGTACACTTTCTTTTTATATCTTATTTTTTTTTCAATATATATTGTTTTCAATATACTATTTTTCAATATATTTTTTTTTTCAATATATATATATTTTTTCAATATATATTTTTTCAATATATTTTCTTTTATATCTTTTTTTTCTGTTGCTGTGGTCTGTGTCTCTCTGTCTCTCTGTCTCTCTGTCTCTCTGTCTCTCTCTCTCTCTCTCTCTCCATGCCTGCAATGAAATGATTGCATGTGTGGACAGCAAGTACAGACTGCTTTTATAGGTATCTGCACATGTGCATGTGATGGCCTCTGCACCAGTTGTTGAACACCATTTGGCAATTGCATGCAGCCTGCTGTGTGGTACTTGCAGTACTCACTGTCATAGCAACCAAATGCTATAAATTGCTAAGTCAGGTAGGCGTGGCCCTTTCAGCTTTCCAAAGTGGGGACCATGCTTGTTTGCTGTGGACACCGTTGTGTAAGTCAGAAGGTCGGTATACTTATATCTGATGCTAGGGGTGTAGCCAGTGATTTGAATGTTGTACTCAGACCTGAATGTTGCCACTTCCAGTACACAGTTGTCAGTGTAGAATTGTACTCAGCCCTACAAATGCTAACACAAGATACATGGGAGTATGTAGTTTCTTTTCTACTTATACAATTAGCTGCCATACATACATAGTTATTGAAATGTTTTCATTTGGTAGATGAACTGTTTGCGAACTGCTATACTGTGAATATTAATGTACTCACTTCTGCACAGTTTATGTTTTTTTTTTTTGTTGACATTAGCACATGATGCTCATGAAAACTGGACAATTCCAGTACTGAGTATGCCTATCTACATCCTTGCTGGACCTTGAACACACAGGTATTTTGTACATTTGGGTGGGGATTATCCTGCTATGATACTGTAAGGGGGTTGTAAAGTGCTGCTGTAACATTATTTCCTGCTAAAATGGCTGGTTCTGTTATCAAAGTCATGTAATGCAATTCCACAACAACTGCTGGTAAAGTTCCACAGAACAAGTTTTGTGTTATGGCATTCCTATCTTTCCTTTACATTCACTCATTCTGTCGCATGATATATATATTTCAGCAACAACTTGCAGTATGTCTACTGTGGCTTAGTGGTACTTCATGCAGTCTAGTGTGTACAAGGTCTGGGTTTCAAGACTAACAGTGGTGTTTTATTTTGCTGCTGAGCAGAAAAGGCCCCTCACATGCAGGGTGACTAATGCACTTTTAAGCAGTTGTAAGCAGGTTTGTGCAGGTTTGCGTGACGCTTAGCAATACTTAGCTAAGCGCACATAAGTGCACACTCGCGCAAACCTGCTAACTACTGCTTAAAAGTGCTTACTCCCGCTAACCCACGTGCTCATTTCTTTGAAAGAAAAGAAAATGGGGAGATAGGACAGTGGTGAAAAAGGGGCACAAAGAGGGAAAGACAGTAGGGAAAACAGCTAGGGATGTGCAGGACGGGTGTAGGGAAGGTCCATAGCTGCCCATTTCTTTAACAGCAACAGCTGTGCATATACTAGTAATTTGGAGGGAAATTTGAAACCTTCCACCCCTGAGAGAGGGTCAAGGACAACAAAGTATGTTGTACTGCCAATTAAATTTCAGTTTATGTGTCCAGTAGACATGTGTGCAAAATGGGAAGCTATGTATGGGGCATAATTTTTTTGTGGGAGCAGATTGCCCATTTTTTTTTTTCAGGTGAGAGTGGAATGTGGGGTAGGGGAAGTAGGTATATTTTGGGAGGTAGGTCAGGGAGGTAAACAGACAAGACAAACAAGACGCATACAGGGGCGGAATATGACACATGGGGTGGGTGAACACCATTGACGGGGAAGGATGTTTGGAATTCGCAAGTCCATGAGCCCACAGATGGCAACAGTGGAAATGAGATTCCCACCTATGGGCAGTCACCACTGCACCTTCACAGCCCAGAGAGTGGCTGTGCTGGGGGCTGCATAGGAGGGGCAGGCTCACCCGTGAGTCGCGCCACTCTTGCCTCGAGCTGGCATAGATGATCAGCGACTGAATGTTTAATCTCCCTACGCACCACAGCCCGGACCGTTCAGAGGGTGATAGGTGGCCCTCCTCTGCCACGCTTGCATGGGGGGGACAAGCCCTATCCCCTGTACTGCTTCCACCCAAAGGTGGCACAGGACCAATGGAGGAGGAGGTCCCGGGCTGGGCACTGGACCTGCTGGTGCCAGGTGCAATCACCAGCTGAGGTGGGACAGGTGGGTCCGAGGGACGCTCCCATACGTTCTATGTTTAGGAGGATTTAATGACAATATGGGTTAGTAATAGCCAACAGCACTCCAATTTAGTTGTAACAGCATACAGTAGTATTCCCCATTAACCCAACACACCAGAGTTCCAATAGTTGAACAGAAAGCATAACACATGCATATATAGAACAACAGTGGACTTTCCAACAGCATGCAGGATTGATTGGTGGCAACAGGCCACCAAGATTGTGGTATGTGAACAGGGCACATGCATCAAAGTAAATGCAGATATTTATAAACCAATAGGACATGTGTCCCAACAAATGTTGGAATCCTTGTTTGTTACTATTTGACTGTATTTGTAGCAAATTCTTCTGTGTAAGCTGTAGTAGCTGATTCATAGCATTTATAAGTGTTTGCTGTACCTGTTTCTGCCTGTTTTGTGAAAAAAAAGAAAAAATATCTCTTGTTTTTCCTGCTTTACTAGTTTAGTCCAGTTTCAGAGTTGCTGATTCCTGGGCTTTGGTTGTAGTTCCTGTGTACTGTTTCCTTGCCTTATTTGGGGGAAGGGAAGCTACCTTGCTTACCAGTGGGAGTGAAGCATTGAGCTGCCTTTGTCCAGTTTTGTGAGGTTTCAGCCAGTAACTAGTAGTTTATTGGTCGTTTGGGCCAGTTTCTAGCTTTTCCAGCCCCTGGTATAAAACTTTCAGCTTGTACCTACTCAGCACAGACTCCACGTGGGCCAGCAGAGTAATCCAGGCTGCAGAGAGCTGAATAAGCGACTTTTCTTGATACTAAGTATATTTTTGTTGCTTTCCACATCTGAATACCTAGCAACTGTATTTCGCCTGCCTTTCTGTTACATTGAAGCTGTTTTTACTGCATTTAACTTAATATTGCACTTGGAATCCTTGTTTGTTACTATTTGACTGTATTTGTAGCAAATTCTTCTGTGTAAGCTGTAGTAGCTGATTCATAGCATTTATAAGTGTTTGCTGTACCTGTTTCTGCCTGTTTTGTGAAAAAAAAAAAAAAAATATCTCTTGTTTTTCCTGCTTTACTAGTTTAGTCCAGTTTCAGAGTTGCTGATTCCTGGGCTTTGGTTGTAGTTCCTGTGTACTGTTTCCTTGCCTTATTTGGGGAAGGAAGCTACCTTCCTTTCCTGCTGTCCTAGTTTAGACCAGTTTCAGAGTTGCTGATTCCTGGGCTTTGGTTGTAGTTCCTGTGTACTGTTTCCTTGCCTTATTTGGGGAAGGAAGCTACCTTGCTTACCAGTGGGAGTGGGAAGCATTGAGCTGCCTTTGTCCAGTTTTGTGAGGTTTCAGCCAGTAACTAGTAGTTTATTGGTCGTTTGGGCCAGTTTCTAGCTTTTCCAGCCCCTGGTATAAAAGCGCTAAACGCCTTAGTGATTTAGAGCGATTTAGCGTGAGCTGCCACTTTTGCACACTAGGGCAGTGCCGGTTAAGCAGGTTTAAACTATTCGGGCTACCTAAAGTCCACTCTTCAAATTTTCCCTTAAAACTACCTTCCTCGAACTATACTACTGATCAAATCAGCGTATCCTATAACTAAAAGATCAACTCTACTTGACTCCAAGTAGACTATTCTCTATCTATTAAACCTAGCACTTGCTCCTACAGTACTTATTACCTTGATACGGCACTCTTGTCATAGATAGTACCCCAAAAAGGCAACACCCACTTTCTCGGTCACCCACGCCCCGCGGAATCTTTTTCTAAAGTTTTTCGTCTACCCTTCTAGCATGTCGAGGGATCAGTTGCTAGTGTCCTCTCCTGCTCAGCTGGTGAACCTGGGAATATTGAGGCAATGTTTCAATTGCCTCATGTACACAGACAACCCTTTCCTCCTCCCACAAAACACAAATACATGCGAGAGATGCAACTATACGGCCAAACTGGAGGCTGAGCTCTCTCAACATAGGACTGGCAAGACCAGTCAGGAGGAGAAGGTTACCACACACACTATAGAAACAGTCTCACATAGTACCATTACAACCTCAAATCATACACATAAACACACAAAGACATACTCGGAGGCTCTGATCAAAAATCTACCAAAACAGCAGAGGCCACCAAAGCAGACACCCAAACAACCACCACCTCAGAACACAACACCCGCAACACATAGACCTCACAGTCAGAGTGTCAAACAGTCACAGCCCTTAAGGCCAAACACAATACCAGACACACTAGTCATTGGTGACTCCATAGTCAGACACACTGATGTCCCGCTCACCAGACTGAGTAAGGAGAAGGTCACAGTAAGCTGCCTGTCGGGCTAGAATCCGCCACATAACGCAAGCACTCAGGTCTCTCAACAGCAGGTACAAATATGACTCAGTCATTGTCCATGCTGGTGTAAACGACCTGAGACGTACTCCTTGGACTACATGAAAAGAGACATTGAGGAGCTCTCTGATTATGTAGCCCAGGCAGGTATGACCCTGACCTTGAGCAGTATCCTACCTTCACCAAGAATGATGCCACAATACAGAGATAAGATGATCAGCTTTAACAATTGGCTTAAACACTGGTGTCATTCAAAGGGGATCCAGTATCTGTCTGTCTGGGATGACATGCTGGACAAGCCACGCTGCTTCGCAAGGGACGGCTTGCACCTGTCACCCTGGGATTCCGGATATTGGCAAAGGCTCTTGCCACCCCATAGTGCCTTTTAGGCAAGGCTCAAATTCTAAACCTACCACCCTAGAACACAAAAAGGAAAAACTAAGGGTAATGCTGCTCAATGCCAGAAGTCTAAATCTCAAAATGCATGCACTCGAGGCCCTTCTCAGTATGGAGAACATCGATGTCTGTGCTGTGACAGAAACCTGGTTCAAGGCTCCTGAGAGCACCCCAGCGCTATCAGGTTTTACCTCATATCATGCGTTCCGGCCCCAAAATCCGGACAATACCAAGAAAGGAGGGTATCCATATTCATCAAGGACACCCACACCTCAAGACTGGTGGCAACGCACGATGCATCGGAGACCATCCAGGTGCAATTAACCATAGGCAAGACTGCTCTGCAAATTGTAGCATGTTACAGGCCACCCTCACAAACTCAGGAAACTCACATGGCCTTCCTGAAAACACTAGAGGGATAAATGTATCACCAAACACCATCATACTAGGTGACTTCAATTACCCTAATATAGACTGGGAACACTACTCAAGCCCAAACACCCTAGCCCAAAAGTTCCTGGAATTCATAAACTCAAATGCCATGGAACAACTAGTTACCATCCCCACAAGAGGAGATAACATACTTGATCTCATCATCACGAACATGGGAGCACAATGTTCAACACCGAAGTATACCCCTCACTGGTGAGATCAGATCACAAACTAATCTCGCTGGAGGTCCTCATCCCACCCCCACCTGAAATATAAAAGACCACAGTAAAGAACTTCTCAAAAGCCGACTTCACACTTCTAAAGACTAGTGTGGTCTCCTTTCAGGCCCCGAGCCGGAAAACAATACTCAAGCCGCTGAATCACTTACAAACGCCTTCTACCAGCACCTGCAGGACTGCATGGATAAGGCAATCCCAAGCAAAACAAAGACTCTTTGTACCAAAGGCAAGCGTCCATTCTGGTGGACCCCAGCCATAAACAAACTCTACAACAAAAGGAGGAAGCTACTACAAGATAGAGCAAAATCCTTTAAAGGTAAGACACCCTTGATCACTATAAGTAAAAAACTAAGAGCTCTCATAAAATCATCCAAAGCAAATTTCGAGAGAAAAATAGCTAAAGACTCAAAAGACAATCATAAGGCCTTCTTTAGCTATGTTAGAAACCTAGGAGGAAACTCCCAGATATGCTCAGAACTAGTTCAAAATGATGTGAAGATTACTGATCCTACAGACATTGCCAACATACTGGCTGACAGGTTCAGTGCAAACCTCTCCCCTCCCCAAAAGGAGAGATATCTATACCAAATGAGTGCAGCCCCCAAACATCTCCAGCGCCCAAGTGAGAACTGCTCTCTCCAAAGCAAAAAACACAGCATCCATGGGACCCGATGGTGTCCCCGGCTGTGTGCTCCACGAACTCAATGAGGAATTAAACCCACAGCTAGGACAGCTGTTTAATCAAAGTCTTACCTCTGGATACGTACCCAGGGAGTGGCGCACTGCAACTGTGGTCCCACTTCACAAAGGCGGTGCCTCCACAGACCCTGGAAATTACCGGCCCATTAGCTTGACAAGCCTTATCTGCAAAGCCATGGAGAGGATCATAATGGACCTCATAAATAAAGACATAGGAAATTTGCAGACTTTGGATCCAATCCAGTTTGGCTTTGTCAAAGGCAGATCATGCCTTTTAAACTTGGTTAACTTTTTCGAAACAGTCACCAAAGCCATTGATGAGGGAAAGGCAGTCCATACAGCCTACCTCGATCTGGCTAAGGCCTTCGATACAATACCCCACTCGGGTATCATTGAAAAACTCATCAGCTTAAATGTTAACCCATACATCACAAGATGGGTTGCAAACTGGCTGAGTGACAGAACCCACAGGGTCAGAGTTGCTGGCGCCATGTCAGACTCAAAGCCTGTCACAAGTGGTGTCCCACAGGGCTCAGTCCTGGGCCCACTCTTGTTTGGCATCTACTTTTCCAAGTACAAGCAAACACAGGAGGGTTATGGCTGACAAAGTTTGCAGATGACTGCAAACTGGGCCATAGTAGAAAACACATCTGACACAGATATCCTTCAGAAGGGTCTCACAGAAATGGATAACTGGTGCCAGAGCCACGGCCTAAAGTTAAATGCCAAAAATGCATAGTCATACCCTTCGGGAAAAACAAGGTTACCCCTAGCTACCAAATAGGTGGCAATCCACTGAGCACAGAAGAAGTTATCAGGGACCTGGGGACCCAGGTTGATAGTAGTCTGTCATTCGACACCCATGTAGCTAAAGTAGTTAGGAAGTCCTTCTACATTGCCCACCTTATCATGAAGGGATTCTCATCTAGATCAAGGGAGGTCATAGTCTCCCTTTACTCATCACTCATCAGACCAATGATTGAGTACAATGCCCCATTCGGAATGTATCTGACCCGACACTTGCAGCAGCTGGAGAGGCCACAAAGTTCCTCACCAAAAGGATAAAGGGTCTCAAAAATCTGTCCTATGCTGCCCGACTGAAAGAACTCCAGCTCTATTCAGTCGCTTACCGCTTGCTCAGAGGTGACCTTTGCCTAACATACAAGGCCATGTCAAACCCAGATTTGATGAATATGCTTCACCTCAAAAATCTAGATCCATCAGAGCCACAAGGGCGGAGACTTAAACCTCGACACGGCTATTAATAGGACGTGCTGGAGGGATAGATTCATCACCCAAAGACTCCCTATGCTGTGGAACAAAATCCCGGTACATGTGAGGCAGAGCACCTCGCTGGCCTTGTTCAAGAGAAATCTTGACCAATGGATGGGAGATCGCAGATATACCCCAGGAATTACCTCAGTGTCACTGCTCGACAGAGGCACAGCAAAATAATGGGTATAGTTCCCCATACTAAAGGGGTGGCGTAAGCCACAAAACAATGAGCTAGGCTTATAAATGCCCTCGGGCAGATAGCCTAGTATGAACCTATGAACCTATTAGACATATCCATTGATGTGTGGAATTGCATTGTTTATGCACATACAGTAGGGTGTAAAAAGATTCCTCCATTAACAACTTATATATCCTTATAGTTTAGACTACATTCCTATTGACTGCAGTTATATATCCCCTACATGTATTATTACACTAGGCAATGTCCGTTAAATTGTGAAATGGGTTTTGCTAGTTCTTGATAAACCTGACCTGTACCTGACATACAAACTGTCCAGGATGCAGATGCTACTGCTACATATTTATATATTTCATTTATATTTATATATCTACATATCTGGATGTGTTCAGGTGACATTATCAGGTATATTTTAACAGCCCCCTACATTTTTAGCAGCACACTGACATTTCTGAGGAACACAATAACAAGCCACTCATGTGCCAGATTAACCTGTACATACCGGCCATGAACCGACAGTTGAGGACTATATATAGGCTTAACAGCTACTGGCACTCCCTTCATCCACTTTATATGGGCCTACCCATGTGTGGGTTGACTGCGCTTAATACAACAGTACTATTTCTAAAATGCAAGGGTACAGCAACATATCGAAGAAAGTGACACGGACACACTCCAGGAATTATACCTTTATTAATTACATTACACACTTTTCTAGTGGCTCTCTCATTTATTTGATATATCAGTGCATGCAGAGGACTTTTATTCAAGACGTATTATACCTTTATTAATGGGTTCCAACACCTTTTCACACTGTGTCACTTATTTTATATAGCAGTACATGCAGAGAAGTTATTCAAGACTTATTATACCTTTATTAATGGGTTACAACACTCTTTTTCAGGCTCTCTCACTTCTTTTATATAACAAAACATTCAGAATAATTAATAACCTGCCTGGTGGTGCAGCCTTAGCAGCCTATCTGCATAGGCTTTCTGATTCATAGCATGGACACCTGCAGCTGTGAAGTAAATGAAGGGATATTGAGACATACCTATCCATAATATAGACTACAATAGCAATTCTTATATACTTCATTCCATGGCTACATACTCAGTAGTGGGGCATTTTCCATTTCATGGGCCTCCTGTATCCATTGGTTCAGTCGTTCCTCCTTGCGACTCTTCAGGTCTGAGTAGTGGTGTCTGACCTGCTCACCAGTCCGAGGGACGCCTGTGGCACTGGTGAGATCATGTGCTAGATAGTTCCAGGCTTCCTCTTTGTACTCAGTGCCTTGAAAATGGCCCTGCAGGAGTCTTGCATCATGATGATGGACGAGGAGCCAAACCATTACATTTGACTCCTCAATGCCCCACTGTTGCACTCGAAAACGAGATCCCTCTCCAACACCGGCCATACTGTCTGCAGATGGGAGCTACAACCAGTTGTGGCAATTATTCCCACCTATGGAGCTTAAATATGCCTCATTTCCTGCACTTATTTGTGATTGGCCAGTTTTGAAAAATCTCAGCTAAAAGAAAACCTGCTTAGCAATGGGTAAACTTCCATTGATATATATGAGTGTGTTGGAAATGCATCCATATATAAAGCTGTCATAGCTTAGTGGTTTAGTACTGTGATTATGGTGCACAGTATCCCGGGTTTGAGGCCTGCCATTTCTTTTTATTTTACTACTGGCCAGACAGGCTAGGAGATGTAGCTATGTTTAGCCGACTTTGCTCAACTTTGCCCAACGTTGCTCTACGTTGCCTGACATTGACCGACGTTGGGCTAGTTAGTGCGGTGCGCAGCTCTACGCAAACATGTTTTGTTTACACTAGTTGGCGAGATGCGCAGCTCCACGCAAAGCCATTGTGCTAGTTAAAGCAGTGCTAAGCTATGAGCAATTATACTTAACTGTGCTTAATACTAGTAAACTTTGCTTAGCAGTGCTTCATATTACTTAAGGTATGTTGCTTATGCATTTATCAATATGCATGACCATTCCACCTTCTTATATATATATATATATATATATATATATATATATATATATATATATATAAAATATCGTTCACTACCACATAGGCCATTTCAATGCATTTTACTAAAATTTAAAAGGTAAATGTCAGGAATTATTTTTATGCACAGATTTCCTACAGAAAATGGGAAGGGGAGTGGTGGGACTCGAATCGGGAATGCCTCCTCTTTGTGCGAAGGCTCTACCACTATGCTATTGCTTTTTGGCTTCATTTGCATATAAATAGTTTATTATCCTCTTCGATGTCTACACTGCTAACTGTAGCTATGCAATGGGCAAACCCGCGCATACATGTGCAAATACGGGCATCTATATCAGGAATAATAAAAATAAAAAGGAAAGCTTTACATTTTAAACTTGTAGAGGGATTTAGAATGTGGGGCAGTGTAGTGTTGGGTGTGTAAACATTTGAGCGGACTCGCTCATTTCAGTTGACATTTGCAGTTCAGGCACTTGCAGGGGCGTGGATATTTGGACTCCTCACCAGTCTGACATGCCCCCTGCACTCGTGCGCACTCCGTGTTAGCCTTAGAGTTGAGTCAGTGCGCCCTCATGAATATGCATGATGCGCTGACATCATACTCTTAGGCTGCGGTTTCCGAGTAAGACTTATTTTGTCTTAAATGGAGGATTAGTGAATCCAGGCCTGTGTCTTTAAGTCTCTTTTTTGTTTTTTAGTTTTTAGTCGTTTAGTTGGTTCTTTTGAGTTTTTTTGTGAAAGCACCAGTTTGCTTAGTATATACAACTCGGTGGCTATTTACACTTACGGATTTTACCATTTGTTATGAGATTTCAAGGCAGTTACAGTCCCTGTGGAATTATTTGTGGCTTTGGAAGTTATACATTTTTTAACCGTTTTTTACTGACTTTTGTGTTTTTTATCTCCCGGTGGCTTGTGGAGCATTCCTGGCTGTCACTTATATCTAATGGTCTTATTACTTCCTGGTGGCTTGTGGAGAATTCCTGGCTGTTGTTTGTACACTATGTACAGTAACATGGAAGGAGAAGATGAAGCTAACAATCTCACCATTCATCCGACCACCAGAGGAGTGGCTAAGCTAACGAAAATGCTAGCTGATGTCATTGAGGAAGCGGAGGCTGTTCTCCAGCAACTCAGAGGGAATTTTGGAGCCCGCCAACAGAAACAAAAGTTCTGATGTATTTTCTTCATCTTCATATAAAGGTACTATTACAGCTGCAGACATTAATGCATCTAAACCAACTATTTTCAGGTTTTTACACGATGAAGACCTCAATCCATTCAAGGATGTCAACATGCTAGGACAAATATCCAGGTCTGTACACTCTCATTATACATCCTTTGATTTCAAAGCATGTTTGTTTGAACTGGGAAAGAAGGTAGTTAAACTGAAAAGTTTCACCCTAGAAAATCATTACTTAAATAAATGTGTGGAGCTGAAAATAGTACCGCTAGGGTTAAGAGTATACACTTTCCTCTATGGTATTTCGTCAAAAGATAAAATTTATAACACATTAAATACATTTATAATAAAGCAGGTATTGAAGTTCTTAAGGCCCTTATTGGTTGGTACAGTGAAAAAATTGTAGCTTTAAAAGAACAAATAAAAAACTTGGACAGAAAATTAAATAAGCATCCAGATTATCGGGCCTTTCAGCACTTATATCACAATCTATTTGAAAAGTGTGATAGGCTTGTTGACAACATCACCAACAAGAAAAAGAAAAAAACGTTTGAGAGACCTAAAAAGTTATCAGCTTGGACAAGCCTATTTAATTAAAAAGAAAAAAATATAAGTCTGATCAGACTGATTCTGATAGACATCTTGGGGATAGACATTTAGATAGTCTTGATTCATTTTATCCCCCTGAGACTGAGAACATTTAACTTACTGACCCAGAGGAACCACCAAGGGATATTCTTTAGAGCCAATCAAGTGAAACCAGCGAGGCCAGTGATTTGGCTTCCCCTTTTTCCCCTACTTTTTTTTTTACATCAGTTACAGAAATGAGTAGTTTGCCTCCAAATCAGAAGGCTTTCACAGTAGTTACCAAGAAAAAAGGGGGGGACATTCGAGAAAGAATGCCATGTGTTTAATTTGAGTAATAAGGATTTTTCTTGTGCTGAATTGAAACTTTTGTCAAAAGGTTTTTCATTCCTACCAGCCAATAGAGCACCAATAGTACATACTATGTTAGATTTCAAACTGTACATGAGGACGCTAAATCTGAAATATATTTTGAATGATGTTCATATTAAAGAACATAAGTTTGGAGAAGTAACATTTATAACCCTGCTTTAGTACATACTTTAAATGTTTTTTCCTCCATTGTCGAAACAGAATTACATCAAGTTTTAAACTATACCAACAAGTGGTCTAGATATCAATACTTTAATCTGAGCAAGGATGAAATTGTTGCACTTAGGCAGTTGAATAGTTACAATAACATTAGATACATGAAAGCAGACAAGGGATAGGGCATAGTTGTAATGAATAGTAGCACATATATCGAGGCTATGCATCATCTTTTGAGTGACACTACAAGTTACAAAAAATATCTAAGGATTTTGTTAGGCTTAGTTATAAGAAAGTGGATCTTAGTTTATTAGACGTGTTATATCAAGGATACATTTACTTGGAAACATTTGAATTTTGTATGGTAGAAGAACCTCAATTAGGGTACCTATTTGGTATATCTAAGATTCACAAAAATCCTGAACATCTGCCTTTTAGACCAATTGTGTCTGCATCTCATAATAAAACAGGGAAAATATCAGCTTATTTGGACCAAATTTTAAATCGTATTGTTCAGAAGAGCAGACATCATTTGAAGGACTCTTGGATTTTTTTTTAGATGAATTAAAAAAATACAGTTTTACAGGGGAGGAATGTTATATGTTTACTATGGACATTACCACCCTTTACACTTCCATTAATCAGGATGATGGAGTTGATTTTGTTAGACTATATCTTAGCAAATATTGTAGACATTATGGGGTTGACACAACCATCATTTGCCAACTATTAGATTTAGTACTTAAAAACATTTTTTTATGTTTGGAGATTACATCTTTCAGCAAATAAGTGAGGTTGCGATGGGAGCACAAGTTGCTCCCACCTTTGCCAGTTTGGCCCTTTGCTGTGGGGGGAAGAATACTTAGTTAATATTCCACAATTTAGGTACGTTAAGTTCTATAAAAGATACATAGACAACCTATTTTTTATTTGGTCCAGTGATATGGACACCTTGAATGAGTTTTTGATGGAAATTAATAGCAGCATCCACTGACTTAACGTTAGGCGAAGTAGGAAGTACCATACAGTTTTTGGACATTAAAGTAGGCATTAATATCACAGATAGAAGTTTTTCCAGTAACATCTTCAGGAAAGATTCTTTCACAAATAATTATTTGCATTTTAATAGTTTTCATCCAATGAATATGAAACTGAATGTGTTTAGAGGACAGGTAATCAGACTTAGTAGATTGATGCGATGACAATCTGTTTCTTGAAGAAACCAGGAAAATCATTAATTTGTTTGAGGAAAGAGGATATCCCATTTCAAAATTACAGAACATTGCTGAAGAAGTTGAAGAACACAGATACAAAAAATGCTTTCCTATAATTAAAAATGGTTTTAATGGGAAAAAAGATTGAAGATGACCGAAATTTTGATTATGCTTTTCCAGTCCCTATTAGTGTACAAAGTAATGAAATTAAATGTATAAATAACAATACTTGGAAAGTAGTACTCGGAAATAAAGAGTTGTCTAAAATTATTGGACACAGACCTAGGTTTATATATAAGAAAACCAGAAATTTTAAGCAATTCTTTGAAAATATGACAAATGATAAAAACAATAAAATTGAGACCAAATTACGAAATACATTTCGGCCACAAAACCAAGACCAAAATATAAAAGGCGGGAGAGTATCCATATTCATCAAGGATACCCACACCACCAGGTTAGTGGCACAGCACGACGCTTCAGAGATCATCCACGTGCAACTAACAATGGGTAAAACTGCTATTCAAATTATAGCTTGCTACAGATCACCCACCATGTCATAGGACCCCCACTCTGCATTCCTGGAAACACTGGTAAAAATAAAGGTCCTACCAAACACCTTGATATTGGGTGATTTCAGTTACCAAAACATTAACTGGGAGAACTACTCAAGTACAAACTCCCTTGCCCAACATTTCCTAGAATTTATAAACTCAAACTCCCTGGATCAACTGGTCAACACTCCCATCAGAGGTGCCAACATATTTGACCTGGTCATCATCAACATGGGCAACCAGTGTTCCACACCGGAGGTCAAACCCTCGCCGGTTAGATCTGACCATAAACTAATCACTCTGGATATCCACATTCCCCCACCCCCCCTGGTCAAAGAAACCACTGTGAAAAACCTCTTGAAAGCAAGCTACACGTTACTTAAGACCGAGATGGGAAGTTTCAAAGCCCCCATTCTAAAGGATAACGCTGTCCAAGCTGCAAAATCCTTTACTAATGCATTCTACGGGCACCTGCAAGAATGCATGGATTGTGCTATCCCAGACAAAACCAAGACTCACTCCTCCAAGAAAAGGAAACCAGTCAGGTGGACCCCTGCCATAAACAAGCTATACAATAGAAGGAGGAAACTAGTACAGAAAAGTGTAAAATCCCAAGAAGGGAAGACATCCCTGATCAGTATCAGCAAAAAACTACATTCCCTCATAAAATCATCCAAGGCTAGCTTCGAAAGAAAAATTGCCATGGACTCCAAAGATAACCACAAGGCATTCTTTAGCTAAGTCAAGAATCTAAGTGGCAATTCTCAGATCTGCTCGGAGTTAGTGCAGAATGGCACAAAATACACTGAACTAACCGATATAGCCAACATCCTGGCAGACAGGTTCAGTGCAAACTTCACCCCCCTCTCATGCCCAAAAGGGCCCATAACTATACCAGAAGAATGGAGTGCCCCTGAAATCACAGGCACTCAGGTTAAAACAACTCTCAACAAAGCCAAAAACACAGCATCAATGGGACCGCACGGTGTTCCAGGCTGCGTCCTACATGAGCTCAAAGATGAACTAACCCCTCATCTAAACACACTGTTTAAACTCAGCCTCTCCACAGGCTACGTGCCCACAGAGTGGTGCACAGCAACGGTTATTCCACTCCACAAAGGTGGAGCCACAATGGACCCTGGGAACTATCACCCTATAAGCCTGACTAGCTTGGTCTGCAAAGCTATGGAGTGCATCATCATGGATCTCATTAACAGAGACATTGGAAACCTCCAAACACTGGACCCTACCCAGTTTGGCTTTGTTAAAGGCAGATCATGCCTCCTAAACCTGGTGGACTTCTTTGAGACAGTTACCAAGACTACAGACAAGGGAAAGGTGGTCCACACAGCCTACCTAGACTTCGCAAAGGACTTCGACACCATTCCCCACTCAGGTATTATAGACAAGCTCACTAGCCTGAACATAAACCCCTACGTCATGAGATGGATTGCCAACTGGCTCATGGACAGAACCACATGGTAAGAGTTGCAGGAGCTAGGTCTGACTCTAAACTGGTTACAATTGGCATTCCCCAGGGCTCAATCCTGGGACCCCTCCTGTTTGGCATATACTTCTCAAAGGTACAGGCAAGCACAGGAGGACTGTGGCTGACCAAGTTCACAGACGACTGCAAACTAGGGGGTATAGTTGACTCTCCGGCTGACACAGACATCCTCCAAAAGGGTCTCACTGAGACAGATACCTGGTGTCAAAACCATGGCCTCAAGCTAAATGCCAAAAAGTGTATAGTCATCCCCTTTGGAAAAAACAAAGTACCCACAAACTACCACATAGGTGGTA
The DNA here is from genome assembly GCF_019279795.1 of Protopterus annectens. NCBI lineage: Eukaryota > Metazoa > Chordata > Ceratodontiformes > Protopteridae > Protopterus > Protopterus annectens. Next base: position 1,265,379,087 of record NC_056729.1, read on the forward strand.
GCCCCCTAAATATGGAAGACATAATAAGGGATCTGGGGACCCAAGTAGATAGTAACCTCTCCTTTGATAATCACATTGCCAAAGTGGTTAGAAAATCCTTCTATGTGGCTCACCTAATCACAAAAGGGTTTGCATCCAGATTGAAAGAGGTCATTGGGCCCCTCTATGCATCACTCATCAGACCCATCATAGAGTACAATGCCCCATTTGGAATGTACCTTACAAGACACCTGCAACAACTGGAAAGACCACAGAAGTACCTCACCAAGAGGATCACTGGCCTCAAGCAGATGCCCTATGCAGCTCGACTGAATAAACTCTAGCTGTACTTGGTTCATACCGCCTACTCAGAGGTGATCTCTGCCTGACATACAAGGCCATGTCCAACCCAGAATTGATGGACATGCTCCACCTAAAGAAAACCATATCCCCTCAAGCCACACGCTCCAGGGATCTAAACCTCACCACAACAGTAAATAGGATGTGCTGGAGGGATAGATTCCTGTCCCAGAGACTTCCCATGCTCTGGAACAAGATTCCAATCTACATTAGGCAGAGCTCCTCGCTAACCCTCTTCAAGAGAAACCTAGACGAGTGGATGGGAAACAGAAAGTTTACCCCAGGGATCACTTCAGTGGGTCTGCTGGACAGAGGCACATGGAACTAATCTAAGGGGCGGCGAAAGCCAACACATTCCTGCTAGGCTTATAAATGCCTTCGGGCAGATAGCCTAGTACCTACCTATGAACCTATTAGGGACATTTCCATGCAATAACTGTTCTTTCTGTAGATTTATTCTACCCATTAGCACATTCTTTTTCGAACACAACAATTTTTTATGTACAGCAAAAGGCAGGTATTCATCTAACACAGAAGGATTGGTGTATGCTGCAGTCTGTTCCACATGTAAATCCTTCTATATTGGGAAAACTCTTCGGAAGTTCGCCAGTAGGATTAGGGAACATATAGCAGTTAATATGAAAAAAGACTTAAATAATGCTTTAGCAAAACATTGTCTCAGCTGTCAGGATTTAAAAAAAATTTAGTTTTTGGTGCTAGAAAAAGTAAACATAGGAAGACTTATTGATACATTTAATGCTTATTTTGAAGTTTTAGAGCTAAAATGGCAAATTATTTTGAAAGCTGATGTTGCACCAGGCATTAACGAGAAAATCTCTGTTAAATGCCTTTTAAAGTTTAAAAATAGTTAGTTCATCGCGTAAATATTGTTGTTCTTTTTAGTAGATTATGTCCCTCATTTCTGTAGGATGCATTTTGTGGATTATTTGAGTTGTGTTTTTAAACACTTAAGTACCTTAACTAGCATATTTAGAGTGTAAAATTCTGAATGGTTAATTGCTTGAATTTAATAACTGATGATGGTATAAATGGGCATTTGCTGTGAGATATGGCTGTTTCTGAAGACGTTCTATATTAAATGAACGAAAGTGCTTAACCATCTGTGTCTTTGAGTCATATTTTTTGTTTTTTATTTCTTTAAGATGAGCAAAATTGCATACATCTCTAATATGTACAAGAAATGCATAATTTCAGACAAAGAAATAGCTTGTATATCTCTGAGGTCCAATTTATTATATTTTGCCAGGCTTCCAACCTGAAAATGATGTACAGGGATAGATATAGGTGATAACTAGTGCATGCAATAAATTAAATACATATACTGGATAAAGTGAACATCACTGGGAGCACTGTAAAGACAAGAGAAGACCATTTTTCAAATGAGAGAATAATAATGAATCTACATCTAAGGTGCTGAATACCACTGGATGATAGGGACACCCTGTGAGCTCATACAGAGCAAAATGAGCTATTACAGATTAGAGATGCAGGCTTGTTTTTTATTATTAAACAAGAAACATCTTTATCAATTTATCACTTATGACTTAGGCAATCATACATTTATATAAATAAAAACAAACCATATTGACACAATGTTTGTTGCAAACATTATACAGCACTTATAATCTACCCAATCATTGTCAGTCAAATATTACATAGCTCATTCAAATTCTGCATTCTTTAACACCTCATTCCTCCCCTGTATGTATTATTCCCACAATTCCCATGTTTTATATAATTTACATTTACCATTTTCTAAAGATCCCATTTCCAGTTGTTTTATTACTATATTCACTACTTGGAGTACAGTTGAATTAAACTTTGATTTCCATTTTCTAGTAATTACTTTTTTTGGCAGCCACCATAATTAGACTCAGTAGTATAGCTCAGAAAAAGCATTTCCCTAGATACACAAATTTCCTCACCCAGTATCTCTGATAGAAGTCTGCAGGGAATCTTTAAAGTATACCAACTCATTATACTCATAGGTTCATAGGTGTGTACTAGGCTAATGGACCTGGGGCCTTTACAAGCCCCTGGCATTGTGCCACTCGACCTTAATTCCCAGTGTCTCTGTTGAGTAAAGCCACTGGAGTGATCTCTGGGGAGGATTTTCTATTTTGCATCCATTCATCAAGATTTCTCTTGAAGAGGGCCAGTGAGGTGCTTTGCTTGACATGTATGGGAAGTCTGTTCCATAGCATGGGCAGTCTCTGGGTTATGAACCTGTCCCTCCAGCATGTTCTGTTGATTGTGGGTTGAGGTCTCTGGAGTGTATGGTATGGAGGGATTGGGATTTCTTTAGATGTAGCATTTCTAACAGAGTTGGGTCAGACATGGCTTTGTAAGCCAAGCAGAGATTGCCACTAAGTAGGTGATATGAGACAAAAAATAGTTGGAATTTTTTTAGTCTGTCCATATAGGACAAATGTTTAAGGCCTAGAATCCTCTTTGTGAGGTATTTTGCGGCCTCTCCAGTTGTTGCAGGTGTTTAGTGAGGTACATGCCAAATGGGGCATTGTACTCAATGATTGGCCTAATGAGGGAAGAGTAGAGGGAGACAATGACCAATTTCTTCCTGGATGCAAAACCCTTAGTAATGAGATGTGCCACATAGAAGGATTTTCTGACCACAGTGGCAGTATGGTGGTCAAAAGAGAGGTTGCTGTCAACCTGTGTTCCCAGATCTCTTATAACGCCTTCTGTGTTCAGTGGACTACCATCAATATGGTAATTCATGGGAACCGGGTTTTTCCCAAAGTGGATGATGACACATTTTCTGGGATTGAGCTTAAGGCCATGGTTCTGACACCAGGCATTGGTCTCAGTGAGGCCTTTATGTTGGATGTCACCATCACTCGGGGGAGTTAATAATAGCTCCCAACTTGCAATTGTCTGTGAGCTATATCAGCCAGAGTCCCTTCATGGCCTGGACTTCAGAGAAGTAGATACCAAACAGGAGAGGACCCAGGACCAAACCCTGTGGGACTCCACTCATGACTAGTCGGCAGTCTGACTTGGACTCAGCTAGTTTCACACTGTGGGTTCTACCTGTGAGCCAGTTTGCAACCCACCTAGTGATATAGGGGTTGATGTCTAGCTTAGTGAGTTTTTCTATGATTCCTCAGTGGGGAATGGTATCAAAGACCTTGGCCAGATCAAAGTAGGCTGTATGAATCACCTTGCCTTCATCCACAGCTCTTGTGACTGACTCAAAGAAGTTGACCAAGTTGAGCAGGCATGATCTACCCTTCACAAAACCAAACTGTGTGGGATCCAGAGTTTGGAGATTCCCTATATCCTTGTTTATTAGGGCCATGATGATGCGTTCCATAGCTTTGCATATCAGACTCGTCAGGCTAATAGGCGAATGTTCCCAGGGTCTGTAGTCATTCCTCCTTTGTGGAGAGGGATGACTGTAGCAGTGCACCATTTGGTAGGGACAAAGCCTGAGGTGAGGCTGTGATTGAACAGGGCACACAGATGAGGTGCCAGTTCACTCTGTAGTTCATGTAGAACACAGCCGGGGATATTGTCAGGTCCCGTAGAAGCTGTATTCTTGGCCCTGGAGAGTGCTGTTTTAACCTGTGCAGTATTAATACTGGGCGCCTGGTAATCTACTGGTATTGTGAATGGTCTCTTGTGGGGGCAGAGAGGGGTAAAATTCGCATTGAATCTGTTGGCCAGTATATTGGCAATATCTGTTTGCTTGGTATAGGAGGTACCATTGTGCAGCATCTCAGAGCAAATCTGGGTATTGCCTTGGAGATTCTTTACATAACTATAGAAGGCCTTGTGGTTGCCTTTACTATCTGCTGCAATTCTATTTTCATAGCTAGCTTTAGAGGATTTGATGAGGGATCTCAACTTTTTGTTGAGGCAGTTAAGGGAGTTTTTCCAGTCTTGGGACTTCACCTTATTCTGCATCAGTTTCCTCCTTCTGTTGTAGAGTTTGTTTATGGTAGCGGACCACCAGTTTGGCTTCCTTTTTTTGGAAGAGAGTGTCTTGGTTCTTTTGGGTATAACAAGATCCATGCATTTGTGTATGTGTTTGTACAGTGCATTGGTGTATGATTCAACTGACATGCAACTGTTCTCCATTTGCATGCATGCCGTGAAGTTAGCCATCTCTGTTTTTAGGAGCCCAAAGTTAGTTTTGGAGAAGTTTTTCATGGTGGTTACCTTTGCAGGGGTGGGGGTAGGAGGGATGTGTATTTCCAAGGTGATGTGTTTGCGGTCGGCTCTAACCAGGCACATGTTGATTATTGGTGTAGAGCAACGGTTGTCCATGTTAGTAATGACAAGGTCAAGGATGTTGCTACGTCTAGTGGGGATAAGAATGAGCTGGTCCAGGGCATTGGAATTAATGAATTCCAGGAAAAGTTGGGCAAGTGTATTGGTACATGAGTAGTTTTCCTAGTTAATGGAGGGGTAGTTGAAGTTGCCCAGTATGAGAGTGTTAGGTTGGACCCTAATATTCTGCAGGGTTCTTAGGAACATGGTGTGTGAATCTTGAGACATGGACCTGAATTGCTGTCTTACCCAATGTTAGCTGCATCTGAAGTATCTCAGTTGAGTTATGTTGAGCTACTATTCTGGAGGTGTATGCATCCTTTATGAATACGGACTCATGACCGCCTTTGGAGCTTTGGTCCAAGTTCTGGGGCTGAAAGGTGTGCAATGAGTTATAGCCTGGTAGTGCAGTGGTGCTTTCTTCAAGCGAGTGCATTTTGAGATTTAGACTTCTAGCTTTGAGCAGCATGACCCTCATATTGCACTTGTTTGTAGCTGTTATGGTGCCAAAAAAAAGGCACTATAGGGGTGCAAGAGCCTTGGCCAGTATCCAGAAGCCCAGGGGTGACAGATGCAGGCCATCTCTGGCAAAGCATTGAGGTCTGTCAATCATGGCATCCCGAGCAGACAGATACTGGACCCCTTAGAATGACACCAGAAATTTAGCCAATTGTTGAAATCAATCATTTTCTGCTTGTAATCTGGTATCATGGGTAATGGTAGGATGCTGCTCAGGGCTAGGGACATACCCACCTGGGCTACATAATCTGAGAACTCCTCCATCTCTCTTTTCATGTAGTCCTGGGAGGTACATGTTAGGTAATTTATACCCACATGTACAATGACAGAGTCATATTTGTACCTGTTGTTAAGGGACCTGAGTACGTGCGTTATGTGGCAGATCCTGGCACATGACAGGCAGTTGACTGTTACTTTCTCCTTAAGTAACCTAGTGAGTGGGAGATCAGTGTGCCTCACTATCGAGTCACCTATGACTAGTGTGTTGGGCATGCTGGTTTGCCTTAGTGGCTTTGGTTGAGTGCCATGCTGTTTCGGAGAGTTATGTCTATCATTATTAGATTAGACTATCTATGCAATCATTGTGGTGGTTGAGTGCATTTCTGACTTGGAGGTCTCTGCTGTTTTGGTAGTTTTTTTTGAGAGCCTCCGCAAAGGTGAGTGTGTGGTTTGTGTTTTTATGTGAAGGCAGTGCTGGTGTGTGTACTGGAGGGCTATGTGTTCCATGTGGTGTGGTGCAAGTGTTGATCTTCTCCTCTTGACCAGCTATTCTGGTCTTGGCTGGAGACTGCGTGGCTTCCAGTTTGGATATATAAGTGCATCTCTCACAAGTCTGAGTGTTGGGAGGTAAGAGGAGAGGGTTGTCAGTGTACATGATGCAGTTGGTACATTGCCTCAGGATGCCCAAGTTCACCAGGTTAATAGGAGAATGCACAGGGAACTGACCTTTAGACATGCCTGGAGGGGTAGGCATTAATAATAAGTACTGGAGCTGTTTCCTTGTAGAATGTTTAGTGCTGGTAGCATTTTGGTGTGGTATAATAATTGCTACAAGAAGTCTGATAAAGTGCTAGACTAATCAGCTAGTAAAAGTGCAGGAGAGGAGAGAACTAGTAGATCTAAGGGAAAAATTGAAGAGCAGACTTTGGCATCACTCAGAAGCTTACAAACAGTCCTGGATACAGCAGATCTGTATCTGGACTAGACTAGTTACAGGAAAGGTGGGAAACAAGTGCAAATGCAGGCTTTTAAACCAGAAAGTTGAAAGAGATGGAAAAACTGCCCAAATGGCCAATAAACTACAATTTTTGGGCTAGAAAGCAGTCCTCTTGTGGTAGATAGGCTACCTAGTGCTTACAACTCCCACTGATAAGCTAGAAGGCTTCCCTCCAACACAGAAAGGCTTGGTGACCTCAGACGCTTATGTACAGTCCTGGATACAGCAAATCTGTATCTGGACTAGTCTAGTTACAGGAAAGGCGGGAAAAGCACAAACGTAGGCTTTTAAACCAGAAAGTTGAAAGAAATGGAAAGCTGCCCAAACGGCCAATATACTATCATTTCTGGGCCAGAAACCACTTGTCTTGTGGTAGATAGGCTAACTAATGCTTACCACTCCCTCTGATAAGCTAGAAGGCTTCCCTCCAATACTGAAAGGCTTGTAAGCTTACAAGCAGTTCTGGATACAGCAAATCTGTATCTGGACTAGACTAGTTACAGGAAAGGCAGGAAATAAGCTTAGAATTTTTTTTTTATAGTAAAGTGGAAAGGGAGAAAGGAGGAGCAACAGATAATTCAAGGTTAAGAAACCCTTAAGTAGGTTGGCCGTCTCAAATGTTCTCTCTGTATTAGGTAGAATGAGCTAATGACACTAGACTGAGAGGAGTGCCCCAGATCAAATTTACAGTAGGGACGGGCAACTGCAAAGCCACCAAATCAGTTATATGATACACTCCTTGGCAGGAAATCAGAACAAACAAACACAAACAGATGTTTAACAAATGGAGAACATTTCCAGTTAATACCTTACATACAGTGAAACTAGCTAGAAAAGATTTACAAACCTTATTTATCAAGCCCTGTGAGGCAGAACATTTTAATACAACCATGCAGATTAGTATATAGCTATAAAATACAGTAAAAGGTATGCAGCAGACAATAAAAGTCCTATAAATAACTAGTAAAAATAAATAAAAAACAGGATACTTATATATCACAGATCAGAGTTTTGCTCAGTGCCCTACTTCCGATTAGCTCTGTGTGAAATGGTAGAAACACTCACAAGGTAACTTCTTAAGTAACACAAAGTTGAAACCTGAAACAACTTTTAAAAAAGCTCAAAAGAACCAATGAGGTGCTTACTCCAAGCCGTAGTCCAGGTAACCCCAATCAGACAATGACTATAAACACTTCACTCTCACTGAAAATGGAAAATTGCTTTTGCTAAACTGAGATGGCCTGGAACATGTGTTCAGACACATAGTCTCTGCAAACAATCAGTTATATGATGCACTCTTTGGCAGGAAATCAGAACAAACAAAAACAAACAGATGTTTAACAAATGGAGTAAATTTTGAGTTAATACCTCACACACTGTGAAACTAGCTAGAAAAGATTTACAAACAGTGTGACACTAAACACCTTATTTATCAGGCCCTGTGAGGCAGAATATTTTATTCCCATGTGATTGGAACTGAATATTTTTTTTCCTTTCAGAATATACATCTTTGACTACTCAGGATGTTTGTGTACTTACTACACTCCTTGCATTGGATTTGAACAATTTTATTTACTTTGAGGGAGAGTACTACCATCAGACATCTGGTGTAACCATGGGCACATCCTGCGCCCCATTGTACAATAATGTTGTGTTGGCCATGTGCGAAAAGAAGGTTGTGTTCACCCCTCAGTTCCACACTATGGTCCATAGGTACTTTAGGTACCTTGATAATATGCTCATCCTATGGAAGGTCACACTAGAACAATGGCAACAAGTTTATACCTAATGGCAAAACTCTACATGCTTCCTTAAGTTTACTTACTCTCATGGTAGTAATAAATTAATTACTTGGAAATTACACTAGAAAAGAATCCAGCTCGTGAATGTTATTCTTCTAGCATTTTCAGGAAGAGACTTTTTCAAACTCTTATCTTCATTTTGATAACTGTCACCCCTTCCACCAAAAAAGGTCTGTCGTCAAAGGCCAGATGGTCAGGCTTTTGAGATTAATACCTGATGTCAATGTTTTTGATAATGAAATCCAAGACTAGATTAGCCTGTTTATTGAAAATGGTCATCCTGTACAGTTGCTAAACAACATTGGAATAGAAGTGGTTGGTCACCTCAGTGACTGATTTTCACTTATTCTGAAAATTAGGCCAGATCCTGCTGATAGAGTAGTAGAATAAACTGATGGCAGGAGTAAAAACATCTTTGATTTGTCCACTCCTATTTTCTCCATTCCTTTCAGCAGGGATGTATTTTCATATACCAGTACTATTAGAATGAGTTGCAATGTGTTTTTCCCAATGAAATTAAGCAACTCATAGGAAATATTCCAGTGACTATTTTTTTTCAAACGGCAGAAATATTAAATCTCTTTTGAAGTGCCAGCTTGTGGAGACACATTGAGGAAGAGACATGGAGTAATGTGGCTATGTGGGACTTGCAGGTTTTCCAAGTTCATTAATGAGGGTCCATATGCTGTGGTAAAAAATTTTGCTAGAACCATACCTTGTCCTGGGAGGTGTGATTGCAACACCTCCCATATAGTCTGTCTTGCTACATGCAGCTCTTGGTGTGCCTTCTATGTGGGGAAAACAACCAGAAAGTTAAAAGAAAAAATCCAAGAGTATCTTTATGACATTAAACATAGGAAAACTACTAATGCTCTGTACAGACATGGTATTGATTGTACCAGTTTTAAAAAGTTCATATTTTTTATCATTGATAAGGTAACAACAACCAATTTTAGTGGAGCTGTTGATAACCAAATAGAGTGCAAAGAGCATTAATTAATTAATTTATTTATTTATGTTATTTATTTGACATTTGTTTATATTGTCCTGGCCCCTTTTCAATAATCTACACTAACATCAAAAGACATTTTACTACCTTTATTAATTCACAAAACTGATAACTTTATTCATATAAAGGTAACAAGTTAACTGAAGACATCAAATTCTTCCTGGCATCCATCAAGGTAGAGTGGTAGCTTACCCACTCACCCCGACCAAATTATCCATCAGGCAGCATGCCTGCTCAACCTTTCTGAATAAGCAGAGTGTAAGCTCAACTCACTAATTGTTATCAAGCAGCGTCCAGCAACTCACCTGATCCCAAAACGCAATGCCATCAACACCATCACCTAGAGGGGGGAACAGAACAGGGCAATCCTGTCCCTCTTCTCAGCCCCTTCCAAATATCCACCTTCTAATCCAACCAAATAAAACACTACAACAAAAGGGGAGGGAGGGGGTCACAAACTCATGCCAAACTGTGACACTACTTCCTTTGGTACAGTAATATAACAGCTAAGCCCCACCGTAACTCTACCTCACTTCTCCTAAATCCCGACCCCAATTAACCCATTACCATCCAAAGCCTAACTGACCTAACAACTTACTATTATACATAACCTTTTATCCCTGTGACAAAAGGAGATACTGCCAGCCCAGCTATCTGGAATTTTGTAAATAATTATATGTCATTTGTGAATATCAACATGATTCATATGCTTGTGTTACAAATGTATTATAACTTGTGTTGTGTGTATATCAAACTGCAGGTATCCACAGTGTACCCTGCTGGATTAAAACAGAAATGTATATACACTATTGTAACTGTGTAAATGTATATATTTTAATGATGGAAACTGGAACATAGACAGTTAAGTTACAAAACTTCAGAAAATAGTTGAAATTATTTTATAACTGCACCACAACAGATGGTTTCAATGCAGCAAGGAAACAGGATGTCGAAAACTAGGGAGCCTTCTGCATTGTCTTGTAAGTGTTTTATATTTTTATGTCTTCCAACAACTGCAAAGATCTGAGGGCTATTTTTCACAAGTAGATGCTAAAGGCTGTCAGTTTCTAGCAATGGGGATTTAGCTTGGGAACTAAAGACAGATGACAAGAAGTGATGTCATCCTGCAAGCTAACCCAGCATTAACATTTGAGATATTAATTTAAGAATTCTCTGAGAGAGAGAGAGAGAGGATTTCGTATTTTGTCTTTGACCTGACAAGAAGACCCATTCACCCTTCACTTGCCTTGCTCTGAAAGTAAGTTAACTAGGGTACAGTAATTTCTTTTAGATATGGTCAAGAATATAGCTGAGCTTAATTTAGATGTTTTTCTTTATTTATTTCAGACTGTCCTGCAATGCTGTTTTAAGTATTTCCTGTGATTTTGAAATCTGATGTAACTGTGATTATTTACTGAGTATTTTCTTGTTATTTTATTATTTATTATTAAATATATTTAAACCTATCATTGTGGCTAATATTTGTGAGATATATTTAAGTTCTGAGAGTACTTGCATATTTATTTGGTGACACTTTAGGCCACTCCTAATAGCCTTGCTCTTGGTCAAACTAACATTTGGATTAATAATAACATTACACAGTAACATTGGACACCCTTTGCTAAGGGCCTTAAAGTAGCTGATAAGGAGTGACTGGTGGCAGTAAAGCTACCTTATAGTCTGGGCAGAAGGGGACATAGCTAGTAAACCTGTGCCAGCCTTTTTCAGGTGTGTGTGTGTGTGTGTCTGTGTGTGTGTGTGTGTGTGTGTGTGTGTGTGTGTGTACGCGCGTCTGTGTAAATCAGACCTAAAAGTGTGTGTGTGTGTGTGTGTGTGTGTGTGTGTGTGTGTGTGTGTGTGTGTGTGTGTGTGTGTGTGTGTGTGTGTGTGTGTCAGCTACTTGGGCAGGGACACAAAGCACTGGTTGGACAGAGAGGGTGCTGGAGGTCTTGACTTGGCCACTCAGCGGAGATCTCAACTCTATAGCTGTGCCTGTGGGGAGTCTTATTGCGGATCTGGAGGAAGAGAGAGAAACCAGGCCTAGACTGACTGTGGTGTCTGTGTGCTCTTAAGGGAAATTGCACTTGATGCAGAGAGCTGCATCTGGAAATACTCTGTGTGTACCTATCATCCTTCCAGTGTGTACATCTCCCACTGTTGCCAGTGGTGAGGATTGCGGGTCCTTGATTACTTGGCCAGTGGTGGGGTGTCACAGTCCCCTTTATACACCCCCACCCCCTCACTTCACCTATTCTAATCTCCCCAAAGAGGGTCCTGGACAAATTGGTTTGTCCAAACTTCATTTGTCCTGGCCCCCTTTCAATAATCCACACTAACACCAAAAGACATTTGGTGACCTTTATTAATTCAACAAAACTGATAACTTTATTCATATAAAGGTAACAAGTTAAGTGAAGACATCTAATTCTTCCTGGCATCCATCAGGGTAGTGTACCCACTCACCCTGTCCAAGTCATCCATCAGGCAGCATGCCTGCTCACCCTTTCTGAATAAGCAGAGTCCAAACTCAACTCACTTATTGTTATTAAGCAGCATCCAGCAACTCACTTGATCAAAAAACGTAATGCCATCAACACCATCACCTAGAGGGGGAACAGAAGAGGGCAATCCTGTCTCTCTTTTCTGCCCACCAGCCTGATCCCAGGCTGTTCCCTCTCTTCTATCCAATAAATTTCACCAAACCCTCTAAAAACAATTTCAAATGTACATTAAATAAATCTAAACTAATATCACTCAAGTGCACCCCATCGGATTGAAACCAAACACACTCTCCATCTTTAAAGTCCCTATGTTCTATCATGTACATGCCTAAAGCTCCCAACTGCCAAGCCAACCTCTGATTAACAAACTCCCGAACCCGCTCCAAAGCCTGACAACTGACAGCATTCCTCCAACTCATGCATGGTACAATTTCTGACCATACTATACATATAACAGGCATAGAGTCCGCAACACAAACAAATCTTCTAATATCCTATCCACCAACTGTTTCTTAGAAAGAATTCCCAAATCATTACTGCCTAAGTGTACCACCAATATTCATGGAAAACTGAATTGTAACCTTACCAGTTCAACGTCATGTATAAGTTGAGCCAAGCTAAGACCTCTAACTGTGCTAAGTAACCATCCAACCTGAAACCATTCCAAATTCTTTCCGACCATCTTAACTGCTGCCCTTTTCTCTGCTCAGTGGATATAGGAGTGGCTCAGGATGGCAATCTGATTTACTAAAAGAGAGAAATAAAATTAATGCAATGAAGTTCCTTATCTAATATAAGATAAAAAGGCATTATAAGAACACCTCCCCACCCTTCTAATAACTTTGATGGATCTGCCTTCCTTGCCAAATCAGAAGCCCTACCAATACAAAAGGAATGCGCTGTAATCCTCTCAGCTGGGAGACCCATGCAATGAAAAGCCCTACTTATGACTTGTACAAACCAGCCGATTTTTACCATCTTGCCTTCTGACAAATGAAAACTCAAATCATGTGGACCCCCCTCCTGAGTCCGCAATAATTCCGTAGCCCAGCCTACTGGGCATAGCCAGACATTCCTATCTTTACTGAGCACTATTGATGCACCTTTTCCCAATTGATCTGTTTTAGACTTTCACAATCCAATGTGAACTGCCCCAGAACATATCATTACATCCCTTCAAACTAATGATCCTATCAACTCAGACATTCAAAATGCACCAAAATACAACCACACACACAAAGTAACCCACATAACATAATCAACTTACTCCACCTTCAGTGAGGCCAGACCCCTCAATAAAACTTTCAAAATCTGTCTCGTCAATGGTCATCGCATATCCCTATGCTTTCCATCCACTTTTCCCCATCCTCTCAACATACACCCAACCATCCAAGACTTTCTGAAATTGTGCAACCCAGTCACCTGCGCAAATATACTAATCACTGCCAAATCCATCTTAACCATTTGTAAAGCCTTACCTTGCCCCCAAACTCGAGCCAAATAACAAAGCAGTAGCTCCCCTGACCAAACCCCTTCTTTCTCCAGCAATTTTAAAACAAATTTATCGAAATCGTAAAGGGCACTCCCATATGCCTTTCTAGTAGCACTGCACAAGATTGTTGGACCAACCTCCTGGTTACCTCAACCCAAGATGCCACACCTCATCTTGCAGCACTAAAGATACCTCCTCTGCCCCTGGAGCCAACTGTTGAAATCTGGAAAATGGAAATTGAGACAAGCTGTTACCAATTGCATTGCTCACCACTGGCACATGCACCCCTGTGAATGAAAAATTAATTATCAAATTCTGCAATACTAACTTATGTAAAACTTACAACAGTTCAGATCTTGCAGTCTTTGTCTGCAATACCTGTACCACAGCCATGTTATCCAAATGAAAAACTGCACTCTTCCCCTGCAGCCTGTCCTTCCAAACTACTACGCTGTCCAAACTGCTATCAGCTCTAAAAATGCAACCTCCTTTTCCACTCCTCCTTCCAGTGTAATAGCCAGTGAACTGCAAACCATTGTCCTCCAAAATATACCCCCATTCCCATACCCCCTGCTGCATCTGTGAACAGCTGCAGGTCCTCTTGACCAACCCAGTCTGTCTGCCAAAAAGAAACCCCATTGAACTGTTCCAAAAAGGATAACCAAAGAACCAAATTCACCCGTACCAACTTGTTAACCCTAAACCAGTGGTGTTTGCTCTTCCCCCCTTTTAACAAAAAGGCCACTGACCTACAGAATGTACACCCTGGATGCACTGCCTTACATACAGAATTCAAAAGCCTAACAGTTCCATAAACATCTGGATCTGTACTTTATCCTTGCCCACAACTGCCCCAGTCTTCACCTTCAGTCTGTCTGTCTTATCTATAGGCAAGCAAAACAACCCCTGTTCTGCATCCACTAATGAACCCAAAAAATCCAAAGCTTTTGCTGGGCCTTCCAGTTTATACTAGGCCAATGGAACCTCCAACTTTCACCACATCCTGAGGAATTCTTGCAACCCTTCCAGCGCTCATTCTAATCCCTCCCCGACTAACAAAAAATCATCTAAGTAATGTACAGCCTTCTGTGTACTCATCCACTGCTGCCAGATCCAAAATAGAACCGTACTGAATTTCTAAAAGGTTGCACAGGCTACTGAACAGCCTATAGGCATAGCCTTGTTAAAATAGAATTTGTTTTCCACTACCATGCCTAATAGTGGCCACTCCCCTTCTCTGACTGGCAGCAGATGAAAAGGCAGATTCAATATCCACCTTCACTAGCCATGGATCCTGAAAACCCTGAATAACCTTCACAGCATCACCCAAAGATGCATACCTAACCTTAGCATCCTCGACTGCAATGAAATAATTAAAAGAGCTCCCTTCTGTATATTACAGGTGGTGAATCAACCTGAACACAAGTCAATTTCTTCAGTACCAAACCCAACAGAGAGACTTAAAAGTCTCAAATAAAGAGCTGTCAAAAAGCCACAACCTACCTGCCTGACACTCCATCTCCGCCAAACTCAGTAAAATGTTCTCCTTACCCCATACCGATCGCAAATTCCTGCAAGCCACCCCATTCTCCACCACCCTGGATTTAATAGAAACCCCCCTGAGAAAAACTCTCTAGTATTTCCTCCTTAAGGGAAGGATCAGGAAAGCATTGGAGCATACACTGCAAAACCTCAACCATAATGGGGGAATGTGACTCCCCCCTTCCTCTAGCCCCCCTGAAGGACACTCCACCTGGAGACCATTGAAAATTACCTCTAACCCTAATGCTCTGAAACCCTTAGGAGGAAAGAAAACCCCCATCTACTGACACTGAATTTGCAACCATAGAATTAAACTCCCACTGCTCACACCGCACAGTTGGATGATTCCCCCCCACACACCTTGAACAGACATGCAAGAACTTGCATCCTACCCACGAACAACTTCCTGCATTAAAAGTCCAATACACACCTCCCCCTTCTCTCACCTTTCCTCCTCTAGCACTCTACCCATAACTACTCATCACGATAGCCAACCAGATAGCTGGGTGTTGCACCTCCCAGCGGAGAGAGTGATCCACTTCTTTCTGATTTTGAAACCTCTGGTTATACCACAACCAGGCATTCCCAGGCCAAAAACCCAGACCCTTCCAAATCATGAGAAAGTAACCCAACAGAGAAAATGCCAAACTTGCATACTTTTCAAACAAAACTGCCATATAAAAAACAAAACCCACTGTCTAGTTATCCCACTTCCTTGGGCGTATCCCACTCACCTTCTTCCTCTCCAGTGCCACTAAGGCAGCCAGCAAATCTTTACTGTTGGCCGACTCTGATTCCACAAGTCACTGTACCCCCTCTGCATCAATTAATTTAAAGACATCTAGATATTTCCCTTTCCAAATCTTCTCCTTAACTGAAGCAGGAATGTGTGGAGTCAAAAAGACTGACTCTGTTCCTTGACCCAGTTCCTACATAGTTAACCAGTCACCTGGCCATAAGCCAAAATCAGAACCTACATCTGAACCCTATCCCAAGCTGCCAGCAGACCCTACACTGCCATCCCTAATTGCTTCCCTCCCACTTGCCCCATAATTCCCAGTACCTCTTCCACATCCCCCCAGCATTATTCACACCACGACAAAAATCATCCCTTCACTAGCTCATGCCAAAATGTGATGCTACTTCCTGTACTACAGTAATATAACAGCTAAGCCTCACCCTAACTCTTCCTCACTTTCCCTAAATCCCCACTCCGATTAATCCATTACCATCCAAAGCCTAACTAACCTAACAACTTAGCATTATACATAAACTTTTATCCCCTTTATACACCCACCCCCCCACGTCACCTATTCTAATCCCTCCAAAGAGGGTCCTGGACAAATTGGTTTGTCCCAAACTTCATTTGTCAGTGTGATAAAGTAAAGGGCTGCTGTAGTGTAAATAATGACAACACTGTCATCAATTTTATTATTGCCTGTTTTAACATAACTTTTTTAAGCAGCTGAATTTTAACCATATATTTATTGTTTTAACATGTGCTTTATACTTACATAATAATGTATTACCTAATTAAGCATACATTGTTTGTGTGACATCATCCTGCTTATGTATAATGGCTGTTTTGTGATGGGTTATGGAATTTGTATTTAAAGCACCGTTTGATGGAAGACAATCACTCTAAAGAAGTTTTCATATGGTAATGATGAAAGCGCTCAGTTTTTAAAGTTTTCATAGTTTTATTTTTTCCTAATAAAGGTGTGATGGTTAAAATGTCAGTCAGTTCCGTTTTTTTTTTTTTTTGTGCAACCAAGATTATGCCAATATGTTTTTTTTTCATTTATATAAATGTATGATTGCTTATGTTATAAGTGATAATTTACTAAAGATGTTTCTTGTTTAAAACAAAACAAACAAAAACAAAACTAAGAATAGTATTATCTAACTGAATCAGCGAGCCATCACTATTGATGTTAGGCCTGGACCATAATGCTGTCAGCATGCTCTGCTACTGTACATATGAGAAAAAGCTAAATATTAAAGCTCTGATTCTCTGCATTCCAGCTGTGTGAGCTTTAATTCTCTCATTTTGAGTGAACTACTTGGGCCAGCACTGCAGAAAGGCAGTGTAATCCATCTTCTCTTTTTTATATTCCACAATAAAATACATTTATTTTTTCATTCTCTAGTACCCACTTTTTCCTATACAGGGTCAGAAAGAGAGCTGAAATCTATTCCTATAAGCAATCAAAACAAGGCAATGCACCAATTATGAGTGGGATGCTGGTCTTTGGAACAATACCAGCACATGCTCACTTTTGCATTTCATTTAATTTTTTTTCTAAGTAAACAAAATATATAAAACCAAAGCAGTTCAATGGCACTACCAAGTGGGTATATAAAACTAAATACAAAAATGTGAAAACTCATTACAAGTATCAAGCGCTTTATTTTTTGAACAATATATTTTATCTTTAAAAGGTGATCTAAATTTGAGCTAGTTATGCTGTTTTATGAATAAATGAAAAAAAAAAGTCTATTATAAAATTGACAACTTGATCGAGAGGCCTAGGGGAGAACTGCTTCCTTTGCAAATGACTGGCTGTCCTGAGGCTCTACAAATTTTAATTTGGTTGATGTCAACTTAATTTATGTCACTTTTTCCTAGATCAGTCTCATGTGGTTTAAATTGTCTTATAAAATATCCTTATACATAATTACATAAAGCAATTTGAAGGATGCATTTGTTCCAGTTTCAAGTTGTTTTGTTATACATATAAATGATTTCTTCTCTTCAGTTTGTAAACTTGTCAGAGGAGATTTACAGATGACGCATAGAATAAAACTATTCTTTCTAGTAAGTTAACTGTATCATCTAAAATGTTATGTTCTTCACCATTACAAATGTAAGGACTTTCTTCTTGAATTTGTATTACATATACTTAAATGTCTTCTACTATATAAAGATGGAGAAAGCCAAATCACATGCTTGCAGCTTTTCTGTACTGGAATTGTACAAGTTTAGTGCACTACAAATGCAAAGATTCTACCTTTGCACTGCTAGTTGTCTTCTTTGGCACAAACATTTGTAAATTACCTTTAAAAAGTGTCTACAACATTCATTGTGGTTTAAGCACTAAACCATTTAGAGTAATTCTTTTCATCTGCTAGCCTGCAACAGGCTGTATGGGCAGGATGTATGGGAGCCATACGCAGCAGATTGACTAGTGGCTACCAAAGCACATATGTCAATTTATCTGGGTGTTGTTTCTTTAATTCAAACTATGCCACTATGCATCATAACATATATAACTTGATCTTCACTTGCCTGACTACCAATCCCGCATGCCACTGTATATGGACCTGCCTTATTATTTTATTTTACTGTACTAATCCCTACTACCTATGTTTATGTATTTATATTACTTTCCACTGTTAACATATTCATTGGTTGTCTTTGGTGCTGAGATGCAGAACATGATATTTGGTGCACTTGAACCAATAAGAGGGGAGGAGCACTGAGGAGAGGAGAAAACTGCTATATAATCCTTGAAAGACTTGGGATGTGACCTACATGCTCTCATGCTACATGTCTGGACCTGCACATCTCAAGAAACAAGGGATTTGCTATTCCTCATTACCTCTTCAAAGGGAAGAGCTGGGAGATACAATTTTCCAGCCTCTGTGGAAAAGAGGCAGTTTCAAAGAGTGTACTATTGTTTCATCAGTTTCATTTACAGTTGAAGCCATTTTGGTGTGCTGTGTCATCCATTGAAGTTTTGTATTCAGCTGTGCCCCAGAGAGAATTCCACAGTTTAGTGCAAGACATAGCCAAGTAGACCCATTTGTCCCACTTTTCATATGACTATTTGGTATTAACATATCGCTGCTCATACCACCAACAATAACCTATTAAGTAATCCATTAGGAAACACTTCCTGTAGCAATACGAGGTTAACTCCTATTTCATCATACTTTATGCACTCTTTAAGTGGAAGATGTTCCTTGATCTGACCTTTTACCTTATATGTGTATATTTGAGCATAGCCTATTGTTGAATATTCCACCTCTGGTGTTTATCAGTTTTATAGTATCTACAGTACTTGGTCAGCAGTTGTTGTGGTTGAAAAGTAAATATACATTGCCTGCCGACACTAACAGGCAAGTCACAACTTTATGTTGTGGGCCACTGCTGTTAAAAAAAGTTTTAGTGATATACACATTTTGCTGTACAAACTTTCTTTTAGACTGCTCTTCTCTTCTTACTGTTTGCAGTCTTTGGGGTGATGGTGCATCTCCAACAATCAATCAGTCAAAGAGTTCATTGACACAGTTTTATTTTCTCACCAGAATGTCCATTAAACAATGCAAATCGACAAGCATTTTACCTAGCAGACAGTGAACATGCCTTTGCCAAGCTTCAGCTGACTTCTGCGTCCGTGGAAGACCAAACTTTTTTAAGTCAGACACATTCTTAATTTTATCCGGAAATATATATGGAAAAGTACTCTTCATTATTCCTTTAGTGAAAAATTCTTAACCTAATCATATAAATACACATCTTCAAAGTACCATAAAAACGGTTGAGCCTCATCTGGAAATGGTTTTGCCAAAGTATTGTATGCTTCCCATGCCACATCTACATTAAGAAATGTTAAAGCTAATCATTTTTTTTTTCTAGCAGTTTGAAATGGCTGTCAGAGCTGTGCAATACTAACAATCCCATATTTTGCAATTTACTACTAATACTTTGTGAAATAAATGGAAGAAACATCCCTTACTTAGAGCTGCCTTAATATTTTCCCTATACTGTTAATAGCAGCAGGTGTAGAGTCACATAAAACAAACAATTTGTGGTGTGACATTCAATTCAGTAAACATTTCATGTGCACAGTGCTAAAACAGGTTATACGCCTAATGTGACTTATATGACATCAGAACAAATGTCATCGTTATACCACATATATCAATAAAACTATGAAGGTTGTGTAACTGCCTACATACATTTCCTCTTGTCAAGTAAGTTTCATTCATTAGCCAAATTATTGCTGTAGTGAGAACTCTCGTATTTTGCTATGTAGTAATCACAATTAAAGTAATACCATTAGGGTGCATTATGAATCTTTTTAAAAAGAACTCAGCATCTTTAGGTTTCTATATGGTCACATCAAGATGTTCCAAATTAAAAAAAAAAAAAAATGGCCCATTGCAATTAAATACTTCCAACAATTTCTGTGAACCTGTTGCACTAATCATTTTCTACTGCAGTTTCAGCTGATGTGGACACCATAATGCCATCTACAGCTAGATATGGTGCATCTCTGGATTTGCTTTGCCTTCTCTTTAGTCATTCACTAGCTCTATAATGCTCAGGCCAGTAGTTCTGTACAGTAAATTTCCCTTGCTTTTCCCCTGCTTCAGAGGGAACACTAACTGGTCTACATTGCATCTGTGTGATAATTTTAGATGGCAAGCACAATAATCCCCCCCCCCCCCCGGGGCCTTTTTTCCGGTCGGTCTTTCCCAGTAAACAAATGTAAAATAAGTATAAAATAAATAAAATAATTGTTTTTTTATGTCACTTTCTTTGGATGGTATAGCTATCCATCAACTAACAGCATATCTTTCCCACATTGTGGCGTAAGTGTAGGATACAGTGCCCTATCCAATCCTGATGTGAGATGTGGGCCCTCATCATTCTCCATGAGTATACCTGTTGACGTGCTGCAGGAGGAAGCGACTTCACCTATGACCTTTTATAAGTTACAGCACTAACACATATTTCGATATCTATCTCTTTTGAAGGTATCACTTTGAGATAATATGCATTGTCGAAAATTTCACACATATTCTTGCACTGTTAACCAAATGCATAGTTAAGCATTTGTCATAGATCCATTTTACAGACTAAAATGCTAGAGATCTGGAAAGCATAAAGAAGAGCACTGTGTTTATCTAAGTTATTCTTGTGTGAATTCTTTTTGAAGCGTAACAATATGTGTGTGGTTCAAGCCTTCCTGCATGTACAGGATTGGTAAAAACTTAACACATTCTAAAGGCTAGGTCATCTCTTCCACTAAGAATGGTTCATAAGTAATAAATGATTGAGTTGACACTGACCCCACAGAGGCAAAAAGACAAATGGAGAATGCTAGGCCATCCTATGTGAGATGACCCTCACAGATTACTATATGATCTGCATAGGATCACATCTGCCTATATCTATGGAAATGACTGTAAGGTACTGAGTGTTTCTTCACTATGTAGCATGGCATACTCAAGGTCTTGGATATGAGCCCCATATGAGAGCTAATATTCTTTTACTTTTGTGATTCTAATAGTGTCTAATCAGATGTCTTTCTGTGTGTGTGTGTGTGTGTGTGTGTGTGTGTGTGTGTGTGTGTGTGTGTGTGTGTGTGTGTGTGTGTATGCGTGTGTGTGTGTGTTTGCAGTTTGTCCTTAATAACCATTCTAGGTGTTTTATTGCATTGTTTAGCCTGTTTTAACCAAAAAAAAAAAAAAAAAAATCCCCAAAAATACTATCTTGTTTGCTTGCTTCTCACCTTTCCCAGATAGTATAGTCCAGATCCCGGGCTTTGCTGGTTTTGGGACTTTATTTTCTGTGTTCAGAGCTATCCAGACCTTGCTGTGGTATAGGGAAGTCCTACGGCTTACCAGTGGAAGTTTTGAGCATTGTACTGCCTATCTAACACTAGAGGAGTGATTTCCAGCTCTGAAATTGTAATTTTATTAGCCATTTTGGGCTGATTTCTATCCCTTTCAACTTTCTGTCTTAAAAATGTGTGTGTTTGCACATTTTTCGCATTGTGCAGCACAGGGGGGCTACGGTTAAAGTATTCCAGGTGCCAGAAAGTCTGCTCTTCATATTTTCCCTTATAACTAGCTGGTTTCTCAGTAGTAGCACTAAAATCTGAACCCCTGTGACTAGTACTTGCTCTAGAACCTCCTGGAAAGTACTAGGAAGCCTTCAACTGATTCAAGCACTCAACTCTCCATGTTAATAAGTAGAAATTAATCGTAGGCACTAAACAGTCTATAATTGCAAAGTACCTTGCAAAGGTAAGGGAAAACAGCTCTTATACTTTACAAAAAAAGCACCTAAACAGGCATGTCCAAGGGTCAGCTTCTGGTGATTTCTCCTGTCCACCTGGTGAATCTGGGCATACTGAGGCAATGCAGCAACTGCCTCATGTACGCAGACAGCCTTCTGCTCCTACCACCCAACACTACAACCTGTGAGAGATGCACTTACATAGCCAAACTAGAAGCAAAGCTCTTCCCAGCCAAGATTGTGCTAGACCATCAAGAGGAGAAGGTTAACACCTGCACTACACCTCAAGCAACACATAGCCCTTCAAAACCCACACCATCAACACCCAGACATAGCAACACTAAACCCACATATGCGGAGGCCCTTAACATTAACCTGCCCAAGCAATAAGGACGTCCAAAGCTGAAACGCAAACAAACACCAGTCACAACCAAAGTGACACATAGCTCACAACACCAGTGTGTGCCACCCAACAACAGCCCCTAAGGCAAGACAACATATCCAACACTTTAGTCATAGGTGACTCTATAGTCAGGCACACTGATGTCCCACTCAACAGGCTGAGCAAGGAGAAAATTACAGTCAGCTGCCTGTCAGGTGCCAGGATCTGCCACATAATGCATGGGTTTTCTGAGGAAGTTTGCACACAGTGCAAACGAAAAGCGCTTCAATTAAATTTTAATACAAAGTGTTTCTTTGCCTTGTTACTTTGATAGACTGCTGTGACCATTTTTCATTCTGTTTCGTAGCTTGCTGTGCTTTCTTTTAGTTACATAATGCATGCACTCAAGTCACTCCACAACAAGTACAAATATGACTCTGTCATTGTCCATGCTGGAGTGATTGACTTTAGACATACCTCCCTGGACTACATGAAAAGAGACATGGAAAAGCTCTCAGATCGTGTGACCCAGGCAGGTATGACCTTAGCCCTGAGAGCATCCTGCCTTCGCCCAGAATGATACCACAGTATAAGGACAAAATGATTAACTTCAACAATTGGCTAAGCTTTTGGTGTCATTCAAAGGGGATCTAGTATCTTTCTGCCTGGGACATGATCGACAAACCACAATGCTTTGCCAGAGATGGTCTGCACCTGTCACCCTTGGGATTCAGGTTACTGGCTAAAGCTCTTGCCACCCCTGTAGTACCTTTTTTAGGAAAGGTTCAAAAGACAAAACCACCACCGTAACAGATACAAGCATGCAAAATCTGAAGGTATTGCTGCTCAAGGCTAGAAGTCTAAACCTCAAAATGCACTGTCTCGAGGCACTCCATAAAATGGAGAACATCGATATCTGTGCAGTAACTAAGACCTGGTTCAAGACTCCAGAGAGCAGCCCTGCAATACCAGGCTACAACTCTTACCACACATTTCGGCTACCAAACCAAGACTGAAACACTAAAGGTGGATGGAGTGTCCATCTTCACCAAGGATATTCACACCTCCAGGCTAGTTGCCCAACACAATGCATCCAAAATTCTCCAGGTGCAACTAACACTAGGTAAGACTGCAATCCAAATTGTAGCTTGCTACAAATCCCCCACCATGCCCCAAGATTCTCACTACACCTTTCTAAACATACTGGAAAATATTAAGATACAACCAAACACCCTAATACTGGGTGATTTCAACTACCCTGCCATTAACTGGGAAAACTACTTGGGTACCAACACATTTTCCCAACTATTCTTGGAATTCATAAATTCCAACATCCTGGATCAACTAATCCATTGTCCCACCAGGGGCTCCAATATCCTAGACCTGGTCATTACCAACATGGGAGATAGATGCTCCATACCAGTGGTCAACCCCTCATTGGTCAGGTCTGACCATAAGCAAATCACCCTTGACATCCACATCCCACCCCCACCCCCCAGTAAGGAAACCTCTGTAAAAAACTTCTCCAAAGCCAACTTCATGCTACTTAAGTCAGAAGTGACAAACTTCATGGCACCCATGCAGATGGGAACTGAAAGTTCGACTGCTGAATCCTACACTAAGGCACTGTATGAGCACATCCACTCGTGCATGAATCGTGCCATCCCAAATAGAACCAAGATGCTTTCCTCCAAAAAAAGGAAGCTGATCTGGTGGTCTCCTGCCATAAACAAACTATACAACAGAAGGAAGAAACTGTTGCAGAAAAGAGGAAAATCCCAGGATGCAAAAAACTCCCTTACCAGCCTCAGTAAGAAGATGAGATCCCTCATAAAATCCTCCAAAGCTAATTACGAAAATAAAATTGCCAAAGATTCCAAAGACAACCACAAGGCATTCTATAGTTATGTCAAGAATCTAAATGGCAATGCTCAGATCTGCTCTGAGCTACAACAGAATGGCATTAAATATACTGATCCCAGGGATATTGCCAATATCCTGGCAGATCGATTTAGTGCCAACTTCACCCCCCTCTCACCCCCTAAAGGGCCCATCTCAATACCAAAAGATTGCCAAATTCTGGTAATCATGGCCACATAGGTAGAAACCACACTCTCCAAAGTTAAGAATACAGCATCTATGGGACCAGATGACATCCTGGGCTGTATACTACATGAACTACAAAATGAACTGGCACCTCATCTAAGTGTCATGTTTAATCATAGCCTCACCTCAGGCTTCGTGCCCACTGAGTGGCACACAGCTACAGTTATCCCACTCCAAAAGGGGGGATCCACCTTGGATCCTGGGAACTACCATCCCATCAGTCTTACGAGACTGATCTGCAAGGGCATGGAATGCATTATCATAGAACTTATAAACAAAGACATTGGCAACCTTCAAACACTGGACCCCACCCAGTTTGGGTTCGTGAAGGGCCGATCTTGTCTCCTGAACCTGATTGACTTCTTCAAATCAGTCTCCAGAGCTGTGGATGAGGGTAAGGCAGTCCACACAGCCTATCTGGACCTTGCCAAGGCCTTCGACACCATCCCCCACTCTGAAATCATAGATAAACTTACTAAGCTGGGCATAAATCCCTACATCACTCGATGGGCTGCCAACTAGCTTACTGACAGAACCCAGACTGTAAAAACAGCCAACTCCAAATTCAGCACCAGACAAGTGACAAGTGGAGTACCTCAAGGTTCAGTCCTGGGACCACTCTTGTTTGGCATCTACTTCTCTGAAGTACAGGCCGACACTAAGGGACTCTGGCTAACAAAGTTCGCAGATGACTGCAAACTGGGAGCCATTATTGAATCCCCAAATGATGTGGATATTCTACAAAAGGGCCTTACAGAAACAGATGCTTGGTGCCAGAGCCATGGGCTCAAGCTTAATGCCAAGAAATGTATAGTTATCCCCTTTGGGAAAAAAACATGTACCCATGAATTACCACATAGGTGGCAGTACAGTAAATGCTGAAAGTGTGATGAGAAACTTAGGTACACAGGAGGACAGTGGTCTCACTTTCGATAACCACATCGCCACAACAGTCAGGAAATCCTTCTATGTGGCACACCTCATCACTAAGGGCTTTTCATCCAGAAAAAGGAGGTCATTGTCCCACTGTACTCATCCCTCATTAGACCCATTATAGAGTACAATGCCCCGTTTGGTATGTACCTCACAAGACATCTGCAACAGCTGGAAAGGCCGCAGAAATACCTCACTAAAAGAATCACAGGCCACAAGCAGATGCCCTATGCTGACCGTCTAAAAAAAACTCCAGCTATACTCTGTGGCATATCGTCTACTCAGAGGTGATCTCTGCTTAACATATAAGGCCATGTCAACCCCTGTGCTGTTGGACATGCTCCACTTAAAGAAATTTCAGTCCCTCAGAGCCACACGCTCCAGGGATCTAAACCTTGTCATCACAATGAACAAAACATGCTGGAGGGATAGGTTCCTGACCCAGAGACTCCCCATACTCTGGAATAGACTGCCCGTACATGTCAAGCAGAGATCCTCCTTGGCCCTCTTCAAAAGGAACCTTGACGATTGGATGGGAGATAGGAAATTTACCCCAGGGATCATGTCAGTCGCCCTGCTAGACAGGGGTCCAGGGAAGTAAATATTGTAGGAAGAAATATCCGGGGAATTGTTTGGCTAGGCTTGTATAGGCCCTAGGGCTGATAGCCTAGTACCAACCTATGAACCTGTGAACCTAAAAAGATAAGACTCTTAAGGGAAAATTCAACACTTGTCTGTTTAGATGTTGTTGTTGGTACAGTGGCAGTGATGCTAGCTTAATATGCTGGAGGTCTTGGGTTTGAGTCTCAAATGCGCACTAATTTTATCTTCTCCCTTCTGTGATTCTAATAGTTCTTAAACAGAAGGCTTTCTGTGTGTGTCTGTAAATTGACCTTAGTCACCATGATGAGGGGGATGGGTCTTAGCTGAAGAGTTAAGGCTCTTAACTTTGCTGCCCACAGACTGTTGTTGGGTCAGTGACATTAACTCAGTATGTTGGAGGTCTCGGGTTCAAGTACTAAATGTTAATGTTATCTTTTTACTTCTATTATTCTAGCATTATCTAAGCAGAGAGACTTTTTGTGTGTATGTGCCTGTGTGTGTAATTAGACTTTAATCACCATGTTGTGGTTTTCCTCTCTGAAAGGATAAGGTCTTTAAGGGAAATCTCATCACCTAGCTGTGCAGTGGCAGTGTCACCAGCACAGTATGATGAGTCTCAGGTTTGAGTCCCAGTGAGAGCTAATATTATCCTTTCACTTCTATGATTCCATTATGTAGTGGGCTTTCTTGATACTAAACAGTCACATTGTATCTCTTTTGCAGACATTTTGATTTTTTTTTCTGTTATGCACCTAGAAAATCACAAATTTTTCTTTTAGACACCTTCATTTTTGTTTATTGCTCAGGTAGCTTTTTTGCCTAATTATATTGGCTACCTTCATTTAATGTGCTCAAAGGCACCCTGAAAGGACATGGAACAGAGATGTAATGTCTGACGTCTTTTTAAAAGGTTCAAGGTTTCTATAGAGAACTGTTGTTGTTATATTACTGTATGATTTTGAGAAGTTGGATTAGGTGAAGAAGAGACTGGCTTGATTGATTCTTGAATTAAAAAGTGGGACTTGTTCTTCCCTGGTAACCTGGAACTAGATTATTATTTGTATGGTATTCAAGGGGAGAAAGTCTGAGAAAAAATGGGTACAGGGACTTTAGACTCACACAGGAAATACACCTCAGGATTCAGCAAGCTTCCTTGCAGGAATACCTTATTCCTGCATGGAAGTTTTAGATGTCATACCCTTCAGAAAATGCATGTGAATGCAAAACCTGCTATTCTAACAACTGTCTAAGTTTCTAACAGCGCTATTTAAAAAGTGTCTGTAATATTTTTTTTTCACATCAGCAGGAAACTTTTAAGTATAGCTGTGTAGGTGTGCCTGTTGCTTAGCTATGCTTAGGCCAGCTTAAATGGCCCAAGAAGTTATATAGCAATAGACAGCTGTAATGCACTGTAGTGCGATAGTGTACTGGCTGGCATGTATGCTTTGCATGTAATTAGTCAGGGTTCTAACCCCACTGTAGCCAATTCTATTTTGCATGTGAAATCACCACAAATGTAAAATTTTAGTATATTTATGTAGTAAGTAACTTATATTTCCCAACCAGAGCAGTGTGTTAGCGCCAGATGTGAGGTTTCAGTGTACTGAAGTTGTGAAACCCCCACATAAACACAAGTGTCCCAAACATGCAGTCACACAAAATGCAATGTGTCAGAAAACCACATAGGGGGATGTTATGGAATGTCAACATACATATCATAAGCTATGCTAAATGATGAATGAAACACCATCATGATATTCCAAAAAATGAAAGGTAAATAATGCTACGTTATGCTCAGCTAAGCTGAGGCACTGTAAGCATTGCTGAAACGTAAATGCTAAGCAGAAAGTACTGTAGCTAAGTAGATGTGCACACCCATAAGCTGTGCTCAGCACTTGCCCCTTTAAGTACTGCCAACCTTAGCTAAGCAGGTTTGCCCGTAGCTTAGCTTAGCTCAGCATTTTCAAAACCATCCAATTATGGCAAAGGGTGGGAAATTGGCCATATTTAAACCCCGCAGGTGGGAATACAGCTCATAATTAGTTGCAGCTCCCCACTGTAGGCAGTATGGCAGGTGTTGGAGACAGCATCCGCTTTCAGGTGCAGCGCTGGGGCATACAGGAGTCCAAGGTCATGGTAGTACTCTTGGTAAAAAAAACATGATGTGAGACTGCTGCAGGACTAGTGCTAGGGCTCCCAATATAAAGCAGAAGCCTGGGACTGTCTCACTCATGATCTCACCAGTGCCACTGGTATCCCTTGGACTGGTGAACAGGTCTGGCACCACTATACCAACTTGAAACGGAGGAATAGAGAGCTCCTTTAACAGTGGGTCCAAGAAGCAAGACAGAGGGGAGATGTCTCAGCAGTGTGCAAGTATTCATAGCAATAACAGTTTACCAAAGTCCACCCAGTGTATGTGATGGATAGCTATGTATAAATGTTTCTCTATTTTCATTACAGCTCCAGCTGAGTGGGCTGTGAACCAGGAAGCCCATGCCGGCAGGTTGCAAAGGCTGCTTCGTGAGGCTAGTGAGTAACAATCCTGCTTGTAGTAGTCATACCAAATAAATATAAAGGAGTAAAATGTCACCTGGCACTATAAAAAATGTGTATAGTTTGTACTGAATAAACCAGACAATATGACAATAGTTGTCCCATGTAGACATATTTAAATAAAAGTGTAACTGCCTGGCAATAAAGTTCTAAATCCTGGACTGGTTGTGTATACTCTGGTATTGTATGGCCTGACATGTTGCATTCATCAAGATCTGATATCTGAATAGTAATGTAAATATTAACCACTGTTTCCCACATTGTGCTACATAAAAATATGTCTAGGAATGTCTGTATCAGAATGTTGTAATTACAAGGTCAGATTGTACAACCAAGAGAGACTTAGACAGAAAACACTGAAAAAGGTGACAGCAGTTTCTTAATAGCTCACTCTGATGATATGCATATTGTTGTCTTTTTTGCAGACACAGCCATGGTTTGAATCCCGGAGTGGTAGCAAGGTGTATGCATAAATTTAACTAGGATTTTGGGAATATGTATAGAAACAGTCAGGTAGTGTTAACAAACATTCCCCCAACAGGTCTTTCAGGTAAAAGAACTGCAACTGCCTGGCAATAAAGTTCTAAATCCTGGACTGGTTGTGTTAACTCTGGTATTGTATGGCTTGACATGCTGCATTTACCAAGATCTGATATCTGAATAGTAATGTTGTGTCAACGACTGTTACCCACACTGTGCTAAATAAAAAGTATGTCTAGGAATGTCTGTATAAGAATGTTGTAATTACAAGGTCAGATTGTGCAACCGAGAGAGACTTAGAAAACACTGATGGAACAAACAGCAGTTTCTCAATAACTCACTCAGATGAAACACAAATAGTTGCATTTTTAGCAGACACAATCATGGTTTGAATCCCGACAGTGGTAGTAAGCTGTATGCATAATTTTAATTAGGAATTTGGGAATATGTGTAGAAACAATCAGGTAGTGTTAACAAACATTCCCCCCACAGGTCTACCAGGTAAGAGAAGTAGAATGCAGCTATAAGACGGTTGAATTATACACTGTGTGCAAACATACCACTGGCTAAACCAAGGCCGTAGGGTATTGTAATAATACCTGTAGAGTAATGATTAGAGCAATGATAATTAAAGTTGTGAGTACTGCAAGGATATACAAGTTGTTAACTGACATCCCCCCCGCATCTGCAACAACAATCTGAACACACAAATCAATGGGTATAATTTACACCAAACCTACAGTTGGGACATATGTCCTATTCAACAAATATTGAGATGTGTTTCTATTAATGTTTCATGTTGAAATACTGTCATTGATGGCTTGTTGCTATCAATGTAACATGCATGCCATTGTAATGGCCACTGTGGTTCTATATATGCATGTGTTCTGTTTGCTATGTAACTGTTCAAAATCTTTTGTTTTGGGTTAATGAGAATATCAATGCATGCTGTTATAACTAATCCTGGATTGTGTTGACTATTACTAACCCACATATGTTCTAAAACTACAACAGCTTAGCACGTTTGGGAAGGCCGGTCCCAGCGGACCCACCTCTCCCACCTCA
The DNA here is from genome assembly GCF_019279795.1 of Protopterus annectens. Lineage (NCBI taxonomy): Eukaryota > Metazoa > Chordata > Ceratodontiformes > Protopteridae > Protopterus > Protopterus annectens. The sequence goes on from NC_056729.1 coordinate 1,265,408,979, forward strand.
TCTGGCAATGGCATCGGGCCCCAGCATGTCTAAGACCCACCCCAGGACCTCCTTGTGTGCTGGTCCTGCACCACCTTTGGATGGATCCATCTCAGGGGATGGGGCTCGTCCCTCACCTGAGAGCGGGCACAGACAGGATACCATCACCCAAAACCAGGTCCAGGGATTGGTGCATAGCGAGCTCCAAAAGGAGTTTTGAGATTTGCTACACCAGCTTGAGGGCCGCGTGGCACAATTAGAGGGTCAACCTGCCCCTCCTGCTCAGCCCTCAACACAACCACCTTCGAGGCCATAAAGGTGCAGTGGTGACTGCCCATGGTTGGGGACCGCAGACCCACTGTTTCCATTTCGGGGCTCATGGGCTTCCAATTTCCAAGCACCCCTCCCTATCCAAGGTGTTTACCCCCCACATGTGTCATATACCCCCTGTATGCTGTCTTGTCTGTCTTGTCTGTCTTCCTACCCAACTTACCTTCCCAAATATACCTACTATCCTTCCCCAAAATCCCACTCTCACCTAAAATAAAAGACAATTTGTCCCTAAAAAAAAAATCTCGCCCCATACATAGCTGTCCATTTCACACACATGTCCACTGGACACATGTAATCTGGTCTAATTGGCTTCACAACACATTATTGTCCTCACCCCTCTCTCAGGAGTTTGAGTGTCCAAATATACCTCCAAATTCAGTATATATGCACAGCTGTTGCTGTAGAAGAAATGGACAGCTATGGACCTTCCCTACACCCATCCTGCACATCCCGAGCTACTTTCCCTATTGTCTTTCCCTCTGCATGCCCTCTTTTCCAACACTTTCCTATCACCCCTTTTTTTCTTTTCTTTTAAAGAAATTAGCAAAGGGGTAAGCGGGAGTAAGCTCTTTTAAGCAGTAGTAAGTGGGATTAAGCCTGATTGTGTGGCGCTAAGCAATGCCTACACAGATTAAGCACTTTTAAGGCTAACTGTCTGTAAGCATATTTAACCAGATTTTAACATTGCTTACCGCCATGCAAACCAGCGCAAACCCAATTACAACTGCTTAAAAGTGCCTTAATCACTCTGTATCCAACAGCCCTTGTTCTGCCCAGCAACAAAATGATCAGCCGTTGCAAGTCTTGAACAAAGGACCCTGCACACCATAGCCAAAGCAAGGCAACAGCAAGTTACCACTAAGGCATCTAAGCTATATATATGACTGAGGTTTTACCAATATATCATGCAGCACAGTCATTCAACAGTAGGGAAAATGTATTTATATATATATATATATATATATATATATATATATATATATATA